>NC_083324.2:43983790-44221290 GCF_963455315.2 Globicephala melas | reverse complement strand
TGCTATGAACATGGGTGAACGTATCTTTTTGAATTAGCCCAGGAGTGGGCTTGCCAGATCATATGGTAGCTCTATTCTTAGTTTTTTTTTTTTTTTTTTTGCAGTACGCGGGCCTCTCACCGCTGTGGCCTCTCCAGTTGTGGAGCACAGGCTCTGGACGTGCAGGTTCAGCGGCCATGGCTCACGGGCCCAGCCGCTCCGCAGCACGTGGGATCTTCCCGGACCAGGGCACGAACCCATGTCCCCTGCATCAGCAGGCGGACTCTCAACCACTGCGCCACCAGGGAAGCCCTATTCTTAGTTTTTTAAGGAACTTCCATACTGTTCTCCATAGCGGCAACCGGCAGCCCCTCTTGGTGGCACTGGAAGTCCCCCCTCTAACACCTGCCCCCCATCTGCCAGACTGAGGCACCTGGAGCTACACAGTCCCCCAGGGCCACCACAACTGCCTCTCAAGCCCAAGATCCTCCAGGGCCACTGGCCCTCCCCCAGGAGAGGCCTTCAGAAGCAGATGTCTGTAGCTCACTCCGGCCCTCATGGCCACTGACTGTATGAGGAGAGAAGAGGATTAGCTCCCCTCAGCCATGCTCTGTGACAGGGGACGCGCAGCAAGGCTGCTTGCGCCTCTAAGATCGTCTAATTTTAGTGGGAGGGCAAGTTTAGTTACTCCTACAAGCCACACCCACTTCAAATCATTCTCCTCCCATCCCAACCTCACATTCATTCATTCATTCGGTCAGCAGCAAATATTTAGAGTGGAATGATTATCTGTAAAATGATAATATCTACGGAATAATGGTATCTATTTGTCTTGGTTGGGATCTCCCTGAAAGCAGGGACTTGGGTGTGGGTTGTTGGTTTGGAAAGTGATACCAGGAAGCAGGAAGGAGGGGGCAGGAAGATGAGCTGGGAAGGAGGGAAGGCCCATCATGAGGGTGCGTTATCGGGGTCCGAGAATTGTGCAGAGCCCCCCGGAACTGTCCTCCTGAAGGAGGGGGGCAAGAGCATTTATCCACAGCTCCTAGCCCCGCCCCCCTCAGTGGAGAGCTGCCCGGAGCGGGGACGGGGTGCTCTGGGTTACCTGCCCCGTCCTGTCCTTCAGTGGGTTCCGGAGGTAGAGAAGGTCAAGTGTGGGGATGCGCCTGAGGGGTCCTGTCCAAGGAGGAGTCCCCCACCACAGCTGGACTGAAATCCGGGGTGAGATGAGGAGCCATGATGCGACACCCAAAACACATGCTGCACTTCCCTGGGACGTTGTTAATGGTTAAGTGAGTTAACTTATGTAAGATGACTAGAACAATACTTGGCCCCAGTGAGGCTGTGTGTGTGTTTGCGATTATTATTGGTGTGACAACTGCAATCTGCCTGGTGCTTCTCTGTGGATAAGCCCTCATGGGACTTACCTTCAGGTCACAAAACATGTCTTGTTTATGTATCAGAACTCTGGCATTGTTCAAGTTCCTTTGCCAGGAGGTTCTTAGCCCCCAGGTAAATGGGTCGCCTTGAGGATGGTCGGATGACATGACCCCACCTGCCTGTTTGCCTTGTATCTCTGTTCTATCTCTGCTCCATCACTGGAGGCCTCCCTGTGCACCCTGCTGCTCAGGATTCGAACAAGGATTTGAAAGCTAAGGTTTGAGCCCTGGATGTAAAACAATCAAACCCAAGTTGTCTACCTTCTGAATTATATCCTGATGGGAAGAGAAGACAGCTGGAGAGTAAAGTCACTTAGCTTTTTAATAATTGATGGATAAGAGATTGCATTATGTGTAAAAACATACCTTCTGGATATGCCACTAAGAGCGGTTCAGGCAGAAGAAACCACTCTCCCGTCCCCTGAGGCTGGCCTGCCTTTAGCTAATCTGATGACCTAATCCTTTCACATGGGAGAGGACCAGAGCCTGTCCGTCCAGGCGATAAATGCCCCTCTTCACTGAGCCTTCTAGAGGCAAGTCCGGTCTAGCCAGTGGCTCACCCATCCAAGCTAGATGACCTGCCTCCAGTCCCAAATAGGAATGTCCAGTCCTCCTACCCCTGCCTTGTTCCCAGCCTAAGCCTTGACCATGCTGGCCCTATACCTGTCCCTAAGATGCAGGCCTTGATATGCCTCCGTGAGGACTGCCTTGGTCACCTTCTTGCTGGCTGACTCCTTGGTTTACAGTGGTTTCTGGCTTCACAGGGAACCCCCTTCCCCTCAACCCTGTGGTAACACAGCCGGTCATAGGACTGTTGCAGCCCAGGGTGCAGCCTGCTCTAGCTCCACCTTAGCTCTCACAAATAGGAGTTGGTGAGGTCTCACCCCGAGTGAGAGCCAGAGTTCACTTACTTTCCAAATGTTGACATATTGCTATGAAAACTTGTTCCTATTGATCTGTAGTTTCTTATTCAAAATCTCAAGATCCAGGGCTTCCCTGGTGGCGCAGTGGTTGAGAGTCCGTCTGCCAATGCAGGGGACACGGGTTCGTGCCCCGGTCCAGGAAGATCCCACATGCCGCGGAGCAGCTGGGCCCGTGAGCCATGGCCGCTGAGCCTGCGCGTCCGGAGCCTGTGCTCCGCAACAGGGAGAGGCCACAACAGTGAGAGGCCCGTGTAGAGCAAAAAAAAAAAAATCTCAAGATCCAAAAAAGCTCTGAAAACCAAAAGTTAATTATAATCTAAACGGCAGCAAGATCTGACCTAACTTATCTCATTTGCCAGAAATATCTGACCTACACTCGGGGGAAGCTATTTACAGACTTTATGGATCTCACTTGGCGTGAATATGCATATATGCCGCTACAAAAATATTAATGCCACTGATGATGATTTGTCCTAGAGCCCACTGGGAGTGCTGTGTAAGATGGGGTATGTGTACCACATTACCCTTCCAAAATACATTCTACGTTCTGAAGCGCACCTGACCCCAAGAGTTGGGGATGAAGGATTGAGGCCTGGTGTCAGGATGGCCCCAGGGAGGGTTATGATCTGGGAGAGGTGGCCATGAGTGACTTTTGCTCCAAAGCTTAGGATGCAGGGAACCGGGAAGAGCTGCCGCCTGAGCTAAACTGGGGTTTGAAGTTGCTTGTCATATATTGCAATAATAAGGTCCAAGAAATACTGACAGGGCACTGACAGCGTCTGTACACTTCTTGTCATTGAAAATTCAAAGGAATTTTTGAACTACTTTATCAGATTTACAGATGAGGGAAAAGAAAGTTGTTTCCCCCAGTTTGGTGGGAGAGCCAGCAGAGTCTGCAAGAGCGGCAATTGTGCTCCGCAGGGGAGTCATTGGTGTCTAGTGATTGATTAAGCAAAGGGTATGTTATCCATTTCTGACCAATGAGACAGGAGGGAGAGCCTGTGTGTGTGTGTGTGTGTGTGTGTGCGCGCGCGCGCGCACGCGTGTGCGTCTGTCTGTGTCTGTTGAGGTGGGATGGAGAGTGGGGAGGATGGGGTGGGGGGAGTGTCTGGGGAAGGTGTACCATCTCCTAGGAAGGAGACTCAGTGAGAGAAATAGCGCCCTCCTCCTTGTGGACTCTGCCAGGACCGCTTGGTACTGATGTGTTGTCTGGCCCTCACCCCTAGGAGAGTTTGGCATCGAGGATGGCTGAGTGGTAAGACGGAGGGTCCCTCAGTCTCTAACCACAGTATCACCTGGCAGTTGACCTGTTTCCACTTCAGACTATTCTGCCTCTGGACTTGCTTATTGTTGAAGCCATGGGTGAGTTGGAGCTCTCTGTTCTTTGTATCCCAAAGCATCCTAACTGATAGAGTTGGGGGTCGTCATGTCCTTGAGACAAGAGCATCCACTAAGGTGAGAAATAAGGGAAGGGCATGCCATGGGCAATGGGGAGCTTGGCGTTTTCAGTGAGATGGTGTGAAACATACCTCGTACTCCACCTGGAACATCCCCAAGCATCTATAGTAATTAAATAACTATTAATGAGCTTTTATCAGGCATCTACCCCATGGACAGCACAGGGACAGGTCTTTCTGGGAATAAAAGAGTCACACAAAGCACCGTCCTTGCCTTCAAGCATCATACGCTTTAGCTGGTGGAGACAAGACTAGAAATAAAACAAAATAAATGGCTTAGAGAACGGTGTGATCAGTGTGTGCTGGAGTAGGTAAAAACTTCATGGAGATGGGACAGCTGGGGCTTCATCGGGGGACGGACAGAGGGGAGGACATTGAGAATAATGTGCTCCAGATGACACTGCCTGAAGGTAACAGAGCTGAGATTCAAATCCAGGATATCTGACTCCTTCCAACACCTGGGCATCTGATTACTACACAGGGAAATATTCATGCTCTCAAGATGGATACGCAGGCTTGGAATGCTGATTTATTAATTTAAAATGAGAAGGACGAAGTGAGAGAGTGGCACTGACATATAGACACTATCAAATGTAAAATAGATAGCTGGTGGGAAGCAGCCGCATAGCACAGGGATGTCAGCTCGGTGCTTTGTGACCACCTAGAGGGGTGGGATAGGGAGGGTGGGAGGGAGACGCAAGAGGGAGGGGATATGGGGATATATGTATACATATAGCTGATTCACTTTGTTATACAGCAGAAACTAACACAACAGTGTAAAGCAATTATACCCCAATAAAGATGTTTTTTAAAATTAATTAATTAAAATAAAATGAGAAGTACAACTGGCCAGTATTATAACCCCAAATTATAACCCAAAATTTGGAAAGCCAAATTATATTCACTAGGTCCCTGAGGGAACCTGAAGCAAATCAACAGATACCCCTGATACCTGGATGGGGCCATGTGTCTTCAGGGGCGAGGCCCCGGCTAGGTACTGATAAGAAAATGGCCAAGCCTCCTGGTTCAAAGTTCCTAGTTCAGTTCCAGGCTGTTTATAATACGCTTCTCCAGACATGGTCAAACTCAATGGGCCAGGCTCTAGGAATTAATTATCCTTCCGTTCAATGGCGCAGCTAGTAAGTGTTTAACACATGGCTCTCCAGGAAAGAAAGCCTTGTTTTGTAGAATTTCCCAAGTTCCACAGCATAAATATTCCAACCAAGGCTGATTTCAAGCTACCAGTAGGCAGAGCTGTGCACAGTGGTCCTCCTCACTGGTATGGGTGGCTTCCAGGACACCACTGTGATCACGCTGCATCCTGCCTCTCTGAGACTATGTCCAGATGTCCTGATGGGAGTGTGGGGTGTTCCCAGACTTCTCAGTAGCACATTTACCAAATTAGTCACAGCCATTGAACACAAACTTTTTCACTTAAATTCTTGGGGGAAGCCCTCATTTCCAAGTTCTTAAAGAACACTTTATTTTTACCCCTATACACCACCAACTAACACAGTTGTCAGGCGGCCATTATAGTGACTAGGAACCTGATGGGCTCAAGAAACCAAAAATGGATTTTCTTTTCATATTGTCTAAAGTCCAGAGTTCTGTGAAAAAAAATTATAAAGAGTGGAGTATGGGATCTGCAGTGGACTGAGAAACACCATGGGTGGCAATAGATACATTAGTACAGAAGAATCTTCTGGAACACCCTTGTTCCCTCTACCCCTCCCCCTTCCTCACTTTGCTGTCTTGCCCAACATAAAATGACAGGGAAAAAAAAAATCTGTGTTGCTTAGTAACGGCCCAGGATGCAGGGAAAGACCAGTCAATATAACTCTGAATTAGGGCAACAACACCCCACAAAAACTCCATCTTGAGGATTTAAAGGAAAACCAAAGCACAGTTATAGTCTCACTACCTGGTGGTGGGGAAGTCCCATTAGCTCTGGGCATTGGGCTATTTAAGATGAAATGTCTGGGATATGGATTTTTTTTCTGGGAAGAATAATCTACTCTGAGGTCATCAAAATCAATAGGCCACTTTGAAGGCCGACTTGAACCATTATTGGTAATGTTTTGGATGTGTTTGCGAATCAACAGTTCAGCAGAAAAAGGACCATTTAGTAGCTCCCATGGAGAGCCCTGTCAGGCTGGCAGTGCAGCCTCTCCACCCACTGAAAGCACTGGCGTCTCCCAAGGGCTGTGGGGAACCTGAGGGAGCCTGAAAGCTGAAACCAGCAAAAAAGATTGAGTGTGGAGCTTCCAGGGTGACCAACGGTCCCAGTTTGCCTGGGACTGACGGGTTTCCTGGGATGGTGGACTTGTAGTGCTAAAACCAGGACAGCCCTGGTCAAACCAGGGCTGCTGGTTACCCTAAGCAGTGGTTCTCAACTGCAAGTGATTTTGCCCCCCAGGTAGGGTTACCGGATAGAATCCAGGATGCCCTGTTACATTTGGATTTCAGATAAACAATGAATACTTTTTCAGTATAAGCATGTCCCAAATATTATAATAAAATGATTCCTTGCTTACCTGAAATTCAAATATAACTAGGCATCCTTTTTCTTTCTTTCCTTTTTTCCTTCCTCCCTTCCTCCCTTCCTCCCTTTCTCTTTCCTAAATCTGGCAAGCCTACTCACAGGGGACATTTGGCAACAACTGAAGGGGCTTCTGGCTGCTACAACTGCAGCTTGTGTGCGTGCGGGGTGCAGGGCAGTGCCACCAGCATCTAGTAGTGAAGGATGATGCTAAGCTTCCTAGAATGCATGCGACAGCCCCTCATAACAAGAAATTATCTGGATCCCGGGACTTACCTGATGGCACAGTGGGTTAAGACTCCATGCTCCCAATGCAGGGGGCCTGGGGTTCGATCCCTGGTCGGGAAACTAGATCCCACATGCATGCTGCAACTAAGAGTTCGCATGCCACGACTAAGGAGCCGGCAAGCCACAACTAAGGAACCCATGTGCCACAACAAAGGAGCTGGCGAGCTGCAACTAAGGAGCCTGCCTGCTGCAACTAAGACCCGGCGCCACCAAATAAATAAATAAATAGATATTTTTAAAAAATTTTATTTAAAAAAAGGAATTATCTGGACCCAAGTGTGAGGAGTACAGAGACTGAGAAAGCCCATCCTAGATCTCACTTAAGATGGGCACCCACGTAACTTCGTCTTTTTGGGAGGACACTTAAGGACCAACATGGGTGCCTCTGCTTCACATACACACGGAAAAATGTGTTATAAATTCCTGACCTTGAGTGTTTTCAGTCCAATAGTCAAACAGCCATTGGCATTTAAGAAGTGAGTAGGAAAAGGATTTTCCCTTGCAAGGCCCCCCCTTCCATCTTTGAGGAGAGCCAGGCAGGGTGTGCATGACACAATAGTTCAGATAAAAGCTCAATCGGTGTGGTCTCCAGGACGCCTCCATCTCTCCAGACTTTTATGGTGACATTTCCTCACACTCCTGAAGCTTGTTCTTGGCTTTGAAAACAGGGCTTCAGAATGTCTTCATTGTTTTACCTAGCCGGTACTGGCAGCGCCTGGAGTTTTCCTGAAGGAAACTGTAGCAGCAGGAATTTTGTGTAATACTATAATAAGGGGGCTTTATCCTTTCAAAAATACATCCTTTCTCCTTGTTGCCAGCTCTCCTACAGCCCTGTGAAAAATGTAACTCAGAAGTTACTGAGGCGTTTTTATGTTTTTCCTGTCCCCCTATAGTTCATATCAAGCAACAGAAGGCAATTATTCTGTAGTCCAGCGGTCCCCAACCTCTTTGGCACCAGACACCAGTTTCATGGAGGACAATTTTTCCACGGACGGGGTTGGGGGGGAGAATGGTTCAGGCAGTAATGCGAGCGGTGGGGCTCCCTCGCTGGCCCGCCGCTCCCCTCCTGCTGCGTGGCCTGGTGCCTAACAGGCCTCGGACCAACACCGGTCCGCCGCCCAGGGGTTGGGGCCCCTTGCTGTAGTCCATGCTTAGGAACGCTGGCTTGAATGAATGAATGAGTGAATGAGTGAATCAAAATGTCAATTCTGTGCTCGTTTCCCTATTGTGTGAGCAGTGAAATGTAAACAGGGGCATCTGCTTAAAAGGAATTGGTGAATTTGATGACCCTAGGTGCCTCATAGAAGTGCGATTAGTGTTTTATGGGTACAGAGTTTCAGCTGGGGAAGATAACAGGTTCTGAAGATGGATGGCGGCAATGGTTGTACAACACGATCGTACTTAATGCCACAGAACTGTACACTTAAACGTGGTGAAAGTGGTAAGTTTGTGTTATGTATATCTAACCACAATTTACAAAAAGGAATTGGTGGTATGGTATTCATCTAAGCATACAGTAAGAGTTCAATAATGCTTGCTGATTGACTGTTAACCTAAGGTTGATCTGGGTCTAACTATTTGCATGTTTTCCCCCAAAAAGCTTGGCAATTTGCCTCATCATCCTGTATAGTTATCCTTAAAGTGAGGTGGACACTGCCTCTTCTTTACTCCAGCAATCACTTGAAGATAAGCCTCTACCCTCACGGAGGAGGAGCAATGAGGTTTGGGGCCTTGACCTCGACTCCAGGGGCACACTTGATTGGGCTGCAAGTAATCCCAGTGGCCTGGCCTGTGATCTGTTTAGGACCAACGAGTGACCCATTTTGGACCAGTGAGCCACGAGGAGAAGGTGGCTGCAGATTCTGTGAAAACTCTTAGAGGAGGTGAACAGCCACATGGCTCCTGACGGCACCTCAAGAACAGAGGGGATCCAGGTATAGGATGAAGCTGATTTTTAGGGGGCAGAGAGGGAAGGCAGGAAGACCCTGGGGTCCCCAGTGTACTGCTGGATCCACCCCTGAAGCCACTCGCTTCTGATTTCCAGTCTGTATGCCAGCGAGGTTTCTTGTTTTTGTAGCCACTTTGAGCTGGCTTTTCTGTCACCTGCAGCTGGAAGCGGGGCTGATCGCTGTGAAGCTAAATAAACATAAGCTTTAGATCTCTCCACTTACATGAGCCCTTCCAATGCCACAGGAGGTCCTAACAAAGCATTCCCATGTTTTTGTAAAATTTGCAAAGGCCAGGTATTTTAACTACAGCGCTTTAAACCACTGCTTCTTTCTGATGCACCTGTGTCACAGTGCCTCGGGGGTTGGTGCCGTTGAGGCAGCCATGGGCAGTCCTGGGATCCGGGGTGTGGGGTGTGGAGGGCTACAGTTCACAGTCACTTTGTGGTTCGGCCAAGAATTCTCTTACCTCCCCCAGAGCTGACTCACTTGGTTTAACATCTTGCAACCCTCTATGTGCACATATACGAAGCTAAGCCTATAGCCAAGGGCTTAGGAACCACGGGGTCTCCCAGATCCATGTTTAAGTCCTGGCTCTGCCCTCTGTGTGGTTTGGGGCCACATATATACCTCTCTTAGCATCACTTTTCTCATTCATAAGATGGGACCCACCTCACAAAACCACTGTAAGGATAAAATTATGCAAAAATCTTGGCATACCCTAAGTGCTCAAATAGTGAGAGACATCAAATATTGGATCTGACCCTTAAGAGGATGACCCAGTTTATTCAAAGCCCAGAAAGATAGATGGTTGAGGCCAAACAGGGGACACATGTGGGTGAAGTGTGACCAGAGGGAAGGGTGTGGACTGTGACAAAGTGGAGAGGGTAGGCCCTGCCAGAGAGCAGCCAATCTCAGCTCCAGTCAAGTGTTCCCAGGCAGTGGGAGTTGAGGGATGCCAGTTTTTTTTGGTTTTTTTTTTTGGCTGTGTTGGGTCTTCATTACTGTGCGCGGGCTTTCTCTAGTTGCGGAGAGCAGGGGCTACTCTTCGTTGCGGTGGGTGGGCTTCTCATTGCGGGGGCTCCTCATTGCGGTGGCTTCTCTTGTTGCGGAGCATGGGCTCTAGAGCGCAGGCTCAGTAGTTGTGGCACATGGGCTCAGTAGTTGTGGCTCACGGGCTCTAGAGCGCAGGCTCAGTAGTTGTGGCGCACGGGCTTAGTTGCTCCGTAGCATGTGGGATCTTCCCGGACCAGGGATCGAACCTGTGTCCCCTGCACTGGCAGGCAGATTCTTAACCACTACGTCACCAGGGAAGCCTGATGCCAGTATTTTTAAGAAAAGCCAGAAAGTCAGATTTTTTCCCCTAAATTCTGCAGAGTTTTTAAAGTCTTCAAGTAATTTTTAAAAGTTAAACCCTGTACAGGCCAAACAAAATAGAAGCAAGGGCTGAATCTGGCACACCTCACTGGTTTGCTACACTTGCTTTGAAGTCTGGAGGTCGGCCTGTGAGCTCCAAATGCCAAGGCCACCTGGCCTCTGGCTCTGCTCTCTGTCCCTGCGTGTCTCCATCCATCCCCTTGACTGTTGCAAGGCAGGGAAAAATACTTCTACGTGTGGACAGCTGAAGACATGATGTGAAAACCATCAGGGGGAAGAGAAACGAGAACAAGCAGGGAGATCAAAGTTTCTGCAACTCCTTCCCCCTCATGCAGACATTGTGTTTCGTTGGAGACCAAAAGTCAACCTACTTCAGCTCAATTCATTTCAATTAAATTTCCTAAATATTACTGCATGCCAAGCCCTAAGCTAGGTCTTGGGGATTTTTTTTTTTTTTTTTTTTGCATGCTTACTGTGTGCTTGGCACAGAGTTAGATGTTTTAACTACTTTGTCTCACAACAACCTTGTGAGGTAGAAATGATCTTCTTCATTGTGGAGAAATAAAGACTCAAGAGCGGTGAAGCTCAGACACAGAGAATGGACCTGTGGTTACCAAGGGGGAGGGAGTTGGGGGAGGGATGGAATGGGAGTTTGGGATTAGCAGATGCAAACTGTGATATATAGAATGTATAAACAACAAGGCCCTACTGTATAGCACAGGGAACTATATTCAATATCCCATAATAAACCATAATGGAAAGAATATGGAAAAGAATATATATGTGTGTGTGTGTGTGTGTGTGTGTAACTGAATTACTTTGTTGTACAGCAGAAATTAACACAACATTGTAAATCAACTAAACTTCAATAAAATAAATTGAAAAAAAAGAGTGGTGAAGCTACTTGCCTAAGTTCCCCTCACTAGTCATTGACACAGCTGGGTTTAAGCCCCAATCCGTGATCTGTGCATCTCCACATCCCTTCTTGGCTCTGGGCTACCATTCTTTTCTTAGATGCAAACAAATGAAGTGTAAATCTTGCAGCAAATGTGCTAAGCGTTCCAGTGGAGGTGAATGAATGTGCTGGGGGAGGACAGGAAAGGGAAGGGCCTTCCCCAGCGATTCTCAGGCTGCAGTGTGCACGGGGATCACCTAGGGCTTTTCACACCCGGGGTTCTGAGTCAGTGGTCTGGGGAGGGGCTCCAGAGTCTGCATTCCTAAGAAGTGTCCAGGTGATGTCCAGGCCGCTGCTCTGTCTGCCACACCTGGAGAAGAAAGGCTCTATCCCGTGATCTCAGACCCTTGGAGGAGAGCCACTTGAGTGGAATGGCGACAAGGCAAGCATGTGGCTGGTCAGTGTGAATCCATCACTGTTTCTAGAAAAGCAACCCTCCCCTCTGCCTATCTTCTGATATGTACCTACTCATGGTTGCCAAGAAATTTGAGGCTACTGTCCAATTTAATCCTCAGTTATCACTATACACATTTTACAGATGGGGCTCAGGGCTCTTAATAGTTCTAATGAATCTAGCATTCCTGATTTCAGGCAGGGGGAATGAGCTTGAGATGTAGCAGGAAGGATTCAGTGCAATAAGCAATGCCAGAAACACAAGCCCCAGACCCCAAGTGAAAGGGGGCAGAGACGTAACTAAGGCCAGAGAGAGTGGTGAGAGGTGAGTGATTCGGGAAGCCTGGGAACCAGTGGCAAGTTGCCAAAATTAGGATCTCGGCAGGGCTATGCACGCTTCCTGGTCTAGATTTCATCCGTAAAGGTCCATGCCAGGAACCTCCCTCTTCAGTTAGAGGAACTGAGCCTAAGGTTTCTCCAGTGGAACCCACCAGACTCAGAGGCCCAGCCTTGCAGCCACCATATTTAGAGTTGCGAATGCTCACCTACCCTGTAACATCCTGCCCTAGGTGGTAGGCTTTCCCAGATGCCACTGATGTGCATGGCTACCCTAAGACCTGCCTGCTAGTCTTCCATTTTTATGATTTATCAGTGAAGAAGTGTTGGGAGATTTCTAGGACAAGACACACAGGCACTGGGGATGAGAGAGAGGGCCTTAGGAACTTGGGGGATTAAGTTCTTAGATCCATCATGATGAGAGGTGCGTGTGAGCTGTCATCTTGGGGCCCTAGCTGTAGGTCTTTTAGGACAGCAGATTCCTCATCTCTAGTTTTCTGGGCCACCCTATAAACTTGGTCTAGCAATCTAGCACCTCTCCACAGAAATGGGAGGAAGGGGGGTTATTGCTTGCTACTCAGGGCCTGTGTTGGGGAGAAGATCTGGTCAGCTCTGTGATTCCAGGTTTGAAAAGACTCAAGTCATACTGAAAATCCTGGGTAAGTACGTCATCTCGGAGCAGTAAACATGTGCTGCTTCTTCCATGCCTCCTGAGTTAGCAGAAATGTGCCCTCCTGCGCCAGTGAGAACCCAAGTGGTTTCTAAATTTCCCCTGGCCTAGCTGGAACTGATTCTCTGAAGGCAGAACAGGTTAAAAATGTGTTTTAAGCTCCAGGCAATTGGAGAAACCTTGCAAAACCCCTGACACCAAGAGGACCTATATTGGATTTTATCTAATATTAATAATGATCAAATGCAGTTGGCATCGCAGCTCTTAAGATTCTCCAGGAGAACATCTTCTGGTTTGAGACTCAGAGAAGACAGGGTGATGCTTGGGGTGCAGACCTCGTCAGGAAAATATAATCAGGAAATGAAAGAGCCCCCAGATTAGAGCCTTGTGCTCCTAGTTTAAAAACATGCCCTGAATGTAAATTGGTGCAGCCACTATGGAAAACAGTATGGAGGTTCCTCTAAAAACGAAAAATAGAGTTGCCATCTGATCCAGCAATCCCATTCCTGGGCATATACCCAGACAAAACTATAATTCAAAAAGACACATGCACCCCTATGTTCACAGCAGCACTATTCACAATAGCCAAGACATGGACACAACCTAAATGTTCATCGACAGATGAATGGATAAAGAAGATGCGGTATATGTATACAACGGACTATTGCTCAGTCATAAAAAAGAATGAAATAATGCAATTTGCAGCTATATGGATGGATCTAGAGATTATCATACTAAGCAAAGTAAGTCAGAAATAGGAAGACAAATACCATCTGATCTCACTTATATGTGGAATCTAAAATACGACACAAATGAACTTATCTACGAAACAGAAACAGACTCACAGACATAGAGAACAGACTTGTGGTTGCCAAGGAGGTGGTGGTGGGGAAGGAAGGAGTGGGAGCTTGGGGGTAGCAGATGCAAACTATGATATGTAGGATGGATAAACAACAAGGTCCTACTGTATAGCACAGGGAACTATATTTGATATCCTGTGATAAACCAAATGGAAAAAATATGGAAAAGAATATATATATAAAATTGAATCACTCTGTGGTACAGTGGAAATTAACACAACATTGTAAATCAACTATACTTCAATAAAATTTAAAAGATACAATAAAAACACGCCCTGAAAGCATGAGAGAGGGTGTTTCTCTCCACCGAAACACCCTCTTTCCATAGAGGGAGGTCGCTCACAGAACTTGCTTCATATGGGGCCCTGAAGGAGAGAGCAGGTCCCTTCCCCTCCAGCCAGCAGGACGTCACGGGGGCAGAAAGGAAGGCTGACAACCTTAGTGACCAACAACAGCAGTGGATCTCATAGTGTGGTCCTAGGACCAGCCACATCAGCATCTCGTGGGAACTTGTTAGAAAATCAACTTTCAGGCTTCGGCCCAGAACTGCTGACTCAGAGAGTCCGGCGGTGGAGCCCGGCAATCTCTGTTTCACTAAGTGCTGTGACAGATTGTGATGCTTACTTGAGTTTGAGAACCACTGTTCTGCATCAAACAATGGGACTAGACTGGTGAGAAGATGTATTGACTGGTATAGTGTTTGAAATTTTTTGAACTGACTTCCAATGTTTCAAAATGGGTATTTTTATACGAAAATTCACATTTCTGAATTTTCCTGTGGCCTTTCTTGGGGGAAAAAAATAGGAAGATCTAGCCACAGGGGACTCTCATAACTGCTTGGCAACGACTGCCTGGTGCTGAGGAGAGGCTACTGCTCTTAGAAAGGGCACGAGCCCTCCTGGGAGCAGCAGCCCCTCATTATGTATCTCACTGGCCGGCTGCACTCACTTCCACTGGAGGCCTTTGAGCCATTGGCCCATAACCTATATAAAGTCTAGTGTCACCTCGAGTTGAAGTTTATTCAACACCCATTTGCTGAACACTTACATGATAGGATGGGCTTTCTGCCGCCCACATCATCTTCTTTTCTCCCTGACCCTTATCATTCCCAACCCCAATTCCCTCCACTTTTTGCTAAGATGGGGAAAAAAGGAATGTCTTGTTTAGCGCAATACCCAGAGTACAGCCGTGGAAGGCAGTCCCTCTGCTCTGATCGCAGTCTTGAAAAAGTGAATTCATTATCATGTTCAGAAGGAAGGGACACTGCCCTTCTGTCAGGCTTGGGCAGGCATCATCCGTGGTTTGGGGGTCCTCAGAGGTAGACACACTCATTCAGCAGCTGGTGGCCCCCTAGCCTGGGACGGTCTGGGACAGTTGACACTCTTCTCTGTGCCAGACACTGGGCTGGGCTGTGAGAACATACAAGGTGATGGAGAGCCTTCTCTTTCTTTTGGAGACGGTTGGCAGGGGCAGCACGTAAAGGTCAGTCTGCATTGTCAATGCCAAACGCATAGTCCTAAACAGGTGGCAGATACTCTACCCTTTATGTCATTCCTTCAGTCCCTTTCTGTGTCCGTTTTCACAAAAGTAACAATCCCTCTTTATAGACAAAGGGTCTACCATGGTGCTTTCTTTCATTGGGTCATTTGGTTATCAAGCGAGGGGGAGGTTCTGGGGAGGGAATGAAAATGAAAACTGGGGAGTGAGGGGGATTAGAGTGCTCACAATTCTACACTTAGCTTTTCTAGACCAGCTGTGACTTGACAGCCCAAGGCATCCTCAATTGAAGATAAACCTTCTCATTTCTGAATATACATCCCTGAAGGCAGCTGGTAAGCTGTGTACCCACCGGGGCCTTAGGACCCAACGGCACTGAGTGGGAATCAGTCAGAATAGTAACAATGTAGGGCTTTTCTGATGGGTACATGTTGCTGTTGACTAATTCCTGGGGCCTGTTGCCAGAGGATGCAGGGGCGAAAGAGGGGAGGTGGGTCCTGGGGGCCAGGTTGAGCTGCCGGAGGTGGAGAGTGTTACCAGGAGGCTCAGTGAGGATTTTTAGGTGGGAGGCTAAGTAAGAGCCCGGTGGCGGAGGGGCGGGGGACGCGGGGGACGTGTAATAGATGGATAAGAAGTTTGTACAAGGGAGAGGAACAGGAGTGAGGACTGGGGAACAGGACAGAGCGATCGAAGACTCACTCCTGTGATCATGAGGTAGCCACCATGGTGTCCTTGGAGCTTAATCTTGCCTCTCTTGGCTTTGGGCAGCTCTTGAATAATGCTTACCCCCAGTAGGACCCATCTTCAAAAAGAATGAGAGGTGGGAGAGCAGGGGGGGGGGGTTAGAATCAGAAAAGTCAGTCATTAAATGTAAGCCTCACTTCAACCCTGCAAAGTATGGAGTTATGTTCCCGCGTAGCCCAGATATCCACTGACCTGTTTATCCTTTGACACCTAAACAGAGATGCTTTTCCCCCTGTGCCAGGCCACTCCCCTTACTGAGATGTCTGTGATGACCCGGGCCTAGGTGCTTATGACACTTCTGAACTCCTGTGTTCACCCCCACTTGCCTTCCAGGGCCACTTCCTCCGTGCTCTGTACTCATCTTCTTCCCCATGCCTGGCCTCCCTCCTTGAACTACTTTTCGTGGGAGTGGTAGACTTTATCCAAGTCTGGGAGCAGCAGATGGCTTTGTCTTACAAACAACATCAGATGATACTGGATATTCCTGATCCTAAAAACCCGGCCTTCACCAGCCCAGCCACCACCTTTCTCTTCCCATCTCCAGGTCCCATCTCCATCGGCTCACGTGATTCTCTTCCATCCCCACACACTTCTGATACCTTCTTGGTGCACGGTGTGTTAGCTGCCACCTTGCCTCACTGTTGCCATGCAGACCATTTTCTGGGGGTATCTCCCTCCTTACCTAGCGTGGCCCATCACAGACGCTTCCTGAACAAATATGTAAAAGGGATGCTGGTGCCAGCCAAAATAACTTTTTTCACCCTGCTGCAACCACTTTACAACTGAAGTCTCTGAGGTTCCAAGAAGTTAGGCAGCCTGGCTAGGACACACATCTTCTGGGCCACCTGGGGAGACATCTGAAGGGGCTTCCTGCCCCCCAGGAAGCTGGATACTTGGAGGGCCTCAGCTGGTGGGGGGGGTCTTGTCCTTCTGTTTCCTCTTCATGTCACGAGTCTCCTGTACTTGCAGGGCTCCCTCTTTTTTTTTTTTTTTTTGGTACGTGGGCCTCTCACTGTTGTGGCCTCTCCCGTTGCGGAGCACAGGCTCCGGATGTGCAGGCCCAGCGGCCATGGCTCACGGGCCCAGCCGCTCCGTGGCACGTGGGATCCCCCCAGACCGGGGCACGAACCCGTGTCCCCTGTATCGGCAGGCGGACTCTCAACCACTGCGCCACCAGGGAAGCCCTTGGGGCTCCCTCTTTTAAAGCAAGGCTGTGGAGGGAAGGCTGTGACGGGGCCAACATTCCATCAGTTCGCCCTCTGGATGGAATGGCTGTGGGTGCTGGGTAGGTCAAAGTGCCGCAGTGTCAGCAAGTTCCATCCCTCCAGCTGCAGCCAGCCCAGCACGCTTGTCTCAGTTTAACACGCTGCCGAGTACATTGTACCTCATAGCTCAGAATCAATAAAGCCAAGGCAATTTCCCTAACATGCCATCAATAAGAGATTATGGAAGGGGGAGGGTTTTCTTTAGAAGCTAATGCCTTACTAAAGTTCAAATGAGGCAATATATAGTAAAATAAATTTAATCTCTATTTTCACTCCTTGCAATTTTAGTGGAGACTAAATGAAATGGAACTGTGTTGATCTTAACCTGTTCAATATATCTTCACTTCCTAAGAACCAAGGTCATTTTTACCTTCATGGGAAGGGAAGCAAAATATAAAATACCCATACTGAACAGTAATGCATTTGCAGGGTTTTGAAAGCCAGGTAGATGGCTGATATATTATGTAATTCATTTCATGGCATAGCTGAATGTGTTTTATAGATAGTGTTTAACCTTGCCAGTTCTGCTCTGAGATAATCCCCCTTCTGAGGATAAAAATCATGTATTTAACATAAAAGGAAAAGTTGGGAGAGAAAAGTAGCATAATGTGTTCTGTATAACAGATAACCAGAAGTTGCTTACACAGAAAGATGATCAGAGCAAGTTCATTGCTACTTTGCCTTATTAGCTAATTGTCATGTTAATATTAATGAGAAATGAGGTGATAACCACTTGAGTGGCACTGTGCTATTGAATGACAAAATGTATTCAGTGTTGCTTGGCAGGGTGGTGTGTGGGCAATGGCACAGACCCTATCTATCACGTGACTGTTCTGTGATCTTGGTAATTTACTTAATCCCTTTGAGGCTCAGTTTCTTTGTCTGTGAATGGCCATAGCTACAATCATTGTAGCAGATAATACTGGTTATTTATTCATCATTCATTTCTCTTCCTCCTCCTTCCCAACAGAACCCTGATTTTGTTCAAGTTTTCCCAACCCCTAATTCCATACAGGAATCTTGATTCATTCCAAGTAGTACATGCAGCCCCTGGCATCTATTATTAGTCGAGGGAACGGCATGTGGTCCCAGTTGGTCTAATCAGATTTAAAACAGAGGTATTTTACTGTCAAAATGACTATACTACCCAAGGCAATCTACAGATTCAGTGCAATCCCTATCAAATTACTAATAGCATTTTTCAGAGAACTAGAACAAAAAATTTCACAATTTGTATGGAAACACAAAAGACCCTGAATAGCCAAAGCAATCTTGAGAAAGAAAAGTGCAGCTAGAGGAATCAAGCGCCCTGTCTTCAGACTATACTACAAAGCTACAGTCATCAAAACAGTATGGTACTGGCACAAAAACACAAATATAGACCAATGGAACAGGATAGAAAGCCCAGGAATAAACTCATTCACCTATGGCCAGTTAATCTAAAACAAAGGAGGCAAGACTATACAATGGAGAAAAGACAATCTCTTCAATATCTGGTGCTAGGATAACTGGACAGCTACATGTAAAAGAATGAAATTAGAACATTCTCTAATGCCATGCACAAAAATAAACTCAAAATGGATTAAAGACCTAAATGTAAGACCAGATACTATAAAACTCCTAGAGGAAAACATAGGCAGGACACTCTGACATAAATCACAGCAACACCTTTTTGGATCTGTCTCTTAGAGCAATGGAAACAAGAACAAAAATAAAGAAATGGCACCTAACTAAACTTAAAAGCTTTTGCACAGCAGAGGAAACCATAAACAAAATGAAAAAACAGACTACAGAAAGGGAGAAAATATTTTCAAATGATGCAACTGACAAGGGATTAATCTCCAAAATATACAAACAGCTTATACAATTCATTACCAAAAAAACAAACAACCCAATTAAAAAAAAAAGGACAGAAGACCTAAATAGGCATTTCTCCAAAGAAGACATACAGATGGCCAAAAGACACATGAAAACATGCTCAACTTTGCTAATTATTAGAGAAATGCAAATCAAAACTACAATGAGGTATCACCTCTCACCAGTCAGAATGGCCATCATCAAAAAGTCTATAAATAATAAATGCTGGAGAAGGTGTGGAGAAAAAGGAAACCTCCTACACTATTGGTGGGAACATAAATTGGTATAGCCACTATGGAGAACAGTATGGAGGTTCCTTTAAAAAACTAAAAATAGAGCTACTATATGATCCAGCAATCCCATTCCTGGGCATATATCCGGCGGAAACCATACTTGGAAAAGATACATGCACCCCAATGTTCATTGCAGCACTATTTACAATAGCCAAGACATGGAAGCAACCTAAATGTCCATCAACAGATGAATGCATAAAGGAGATGTGGTATGTATGTGTGTGTGTATATATATACACACAACAATGGAATATTACTCAGCCATAAAAAGAATGAAATAATGCCATTTGCAGCAACATGGATGGACCTAGAGATTATCATACTGAGTGAAGTAAGCCAGACAGAGAAAGACAAATATCATATGATATCGCTTATATGTGGAATCTAAAAAAATGATGCAAATGAACTTATTTACAGAACAGAAACAGGCTCACAGACATAAAAAATAAACTTATGGTTACCAAAGCGGAAAGGTGGGGAGGGATGAGGAATAAATTAGGAGGTTGGGATTAATATATACATAATACTATATATAAAATAGATAACAAATAAGGACCTCCTGTATAGCACAGAGAACTATACTCAATATTTTGTAATAACCTATAAGGGAAAATAATCTGAAAAGATAGATAGATAGATAGATAGATAATATATATAAATGAATCACTGTGCTATATACCTGAAATTAACACAATACTGCAAATCAACTGTACTTCAATAAAAAAGCTTTAAAAATCAATCAATCAATCAATTTTAAAGCCCCCCCCAAAAAAAGAAAGAGGTGTTTTAACTTTCTCCTGGTGAGTATGAACAAGGAAGCATATTGTCCCAAAGGCCATTAGTCACCATCTTGCAGCCACATGGGGAACTAGACTTGGTGTGAAGGCAGTAGTGAGAATGACAAAACATACTACCAGGAAAACTATACAACAGCTCTACAAAATAGTTCTAAAGAAGTCAGGGAATTTAATAAAGATAAAAGAAGAAGTTGAAGGCTAGAAAACAAAAGAAAGAATAATCAATAAAGGGACTTCCCTGGTGGTCCAGTGGTTAAAAGTCCACCTTCCAATGCAGGGGATGCAGGTTTGATCCCTGGTCGGGGAACTAAGATCCCACATGCCGTGGGGCAACTAAGCCTGCGTGCCACAACCACAGAGCCCACGTGCCACAACTACTGGGCCCACGCGCTCTGGAGCTTACACACCACAACTAGAGAGAAGCCCACACGCCGCACCTAGAGAAGCCCGCGCACTGCAGCGAAAGATCCCACGTGCTGCAACAAAGATCCCACGTGCTGCAACTAAGACATGACGCGGCCAAGTAAATAAATTAAAAAAAAATTTTTTTAGATCAATGAAAGCATTCTGTGAGTATCAATGGGCTATATGGAATTTACAATAAAGAGTATAATATCATTCATTATTAAAAAAAGAATAATCAATAAACCTTAAACTTGTTCTTTGAAAACACCAACAAAAAGATAAACCTCTGGCAAATCTGATCAAGAAAAAAAATGTAGATGATACAAATTTGAAATATACAATTTCAAACTTTTTCCTGCCATCTTATTTTAGTTTCATATTTAACATCTTATGTGTTCTCTCTTCCCCTGATTCTGGTTTTGAGTGGAGTGATTGCATTTTATTTGATCCTTTTCCATCTTAAAGACTTGAGAAATTATATACTATTTCTCACCTTCTAGTAGTTACCTTTACTTTTTAAATAAAAATAGTTAAACATATTTTTCTATCCATATTTAAAGTTCATAAATGTTTATGTCCTCTCTCCAAATAAGAACATAACTTTGGCATATTTTTATTTTTATTTTCCTAGTCTCTCTGCCATCTCCCTCCCACCGCACTGCAGTAATCTCCCATGCTGAGATCACTTAGCACTTTAAGTTTAATTTTTATTCTTTTTATCAAGTAGTCGATACCTTTTTAGATAGCTGTTGAGTTTTGTTGATTTCCTTGTCATTGAACCTCAGCCACCCAACTCACATGGTCATTTTCTAGTCTAGAATTTGTCATCCATAACAAATGAATCATGACCGAATTCTCCATTTTAAACATCCAACTATCTTATCATCACCACCTTTCTTTCTATCTCATTGTTCTGGTTCTCTCACGGCAGAAAATATCTGACTTTATTGAAACTTCTAAATCTTTGACATTATCTTCTGTCACCATCCTTCACTGCCTAATTCCCTCCCTACCCACTTTAAGTTACATGGACGGCACAGTATGACCATCCCTTGTAAACTCTCTTTGTCCCTCACTCCCTTCATAATTACTCCTGGAAAAACAACCTGGTTAAACCCAATTTTATGCTTACTCTATGTTTGTGCCCAGGAAGCTTAATATTACTGGAGAAAATTACATTAAATCACTTTAAATTTATAACCTTAGATCTCATATGGGCACGCAACCCTTCCAGACACTCCTACTACTCTTCCCCAATAAATGTAATTTTCCACCCTCAAAACCAGAAGCTTTACTTCTTCTCTTCTTTCCTCAAGCCTCCAAAAGCCCCTCACCTCTTAATCTCAACTAGGACCTCAATTCCAACTTCACAGAGAAAAACTTTAATTAGATGTGAATGACTCTGTCTTCCACCTGTTGGTCTGCCATGTTGTCTGTATTTGTACCTCACTGTTATAATGAAAAACTTGGGTCCCTTCCTATCTAAGCCCTGCAATTTACCCTGCATCCCATTCCCTCTAAACTCAAGGATTTGCATACTGCTATTATCCCCTTTCTGTCCTGCATTGACACTTTCTCCCTTTCAATTGGGTCATCTCACATATACATACATACCTCAGTATCTCCCTCCTCAGATAAAACCCTCTTGATCTGGCATGTCCTTTCAGCTTTCCCATTTCTCTGTTCCCAGTCACAGCTAAACGCACTGAAATACTTGAGTATAAACCAATCTTTCAAATTCCTTTCTTCCCATTTTCACTTCAGTCACTCCAGCCACATCTCAGTCTCATCAGTCCACACTGACAGGGCTTGTACTAAGGTTGCCTTTGACCTACATCTTGCCAAAGCTGAAGGCCAATTTTCTGTCCTCACCCAACCTCTCAGTGGTATTTGATCCATCCCCACTGCTCCCTTCTTCTTTGACACATGACTTCTTCTGATTCTGAGATAACACACTCTTCTTATGTTCTTCCTATCCTACTGCCCACACTTTCTCAGTCTCCTTAGTTGGCTGCTGCTTCTTTCCAGATCTCTAAATGTTGGAATGACCAAGGCTCTTTCTTTGATCCTTCTCTGTCCATAATCTATTGGTGGTCTCCTCCAGTCTTATGTATGTAAATAAAATGTATGTGTTGATGACTCTCAAATTTTAATGAGCAGACCTGATCTTTCCTCTGAATTTTAGACTCATATATTCAACCATCTACTCAACATCTCCACATGCTTGTCTATTAGACATCTCAAACTTCACATGTCCAAAGACAACTAGTGGTGACCACACCCTCCCCCATCCTAGCCCCAACTATCCCCTCTATGTCATCCCCATAGTACCACATGTCACTACCCTCCATGGCGTTTATGATGCCAAGAACTTGGTTAATTTCAATTCTTCTTTTTTCCTCATACCCCACATGCAATTCACTGGCAGGTCTTGTTGGCTTTACCTCAAATTCATAGCTCAAATCTGTCCACTTCCTTTATAACAACACTGTCTTTGGTTTAGTCCAATTTTCCTTTAATCTTTCCCCTGGACAACTTTAATACCCTCCTTAGTGATCTTACTATCTCCATTCTTGCTTCCATAACAGTCAGAATAAAATACACACTGTGGAATATTTCAGACTCATAGGAAAATACAAAGAATAGCACAACATCTATACCCATAATTCAACATAAGAAATAAGATATTCTTAACATAGTTGACGTTTCCACAAGAAAATCCCTGATTGTCACTCTCTCTCCTCTAGAGGTTACTGTCCTCTTTCATTGTGTAGTTATTATTTCCACATATGTATTTATGTCTTTACCCTTTAACTAAATAGTATATATTTAAACAATATGCATATATAAGCAATATGTAGTTTTGTTTTTCATCCCTTGGCTTTTTTTTTTTTCAGGGATGCCTGTGACATTCCTTAATGGCTATGATTCCCTTTCCTCTGACCTCAAGACATCTGGACCCAAATTTGTGCAATTTGCATAGGGCCTTTCAACTGCACAAGACCTTTGGGTTCTCAAAGGTCTCACTGGCCTTTGGGTCAGTCTCATTGCGCTGACCCACCCACTGGTACTTCTGATTTTTCCCTTTGTCCACACTTCTCACTGACATTATTTGAAATCATGTATATATTTATGTAAGTTGCTGCAAAATGTTTTCTTATAACTGGGCAAGGCTCAGGTCAATACATAAATAAGTAAATTTGACACCTCCTAAAAGAGAGAGGAGAGTTTGATATAGAGCCCTTGCATGGTGGCAGCAGTAAGCCCTCTTTTTTTGCATTCAGCATTCTGTGCTACAACAACTGACCAGTTCACCTTGTACTGTCCCAGGAGCTAATCTGATGTTTTAATAACATTTTAGGATTAACTGCATTATTCAAAACTGTACCATAAAGGATCATGAACCATAAACCAGCTGCTCAAACAGCTAACCACACAATGTCATCATAATGACATCCCAAGTCTCCATTTTCATTGGAGTGGGAAGGTGGAATAAGGATGTAGGAAGTGCTCTCAGACCTCAAACTTATGATATAATATATTTAAGCTCACCCCCATTAAACCTTCTATTTCAGACTTCCCTGGTGGTGCAGTGGTTAAGAATCCGGCTGCCAGTGCAGGGGACACGGGTTCGAGCCCTGGTCTGGGAAGATCCCACATGCCGTGGAGCAACTAAGCCCGTGTGCCACAACTACTGAGCCTGCGCTCTAGAGCCTGCGAGCCACAAGTACTGAGCGCGCGAGCCACGACTACTCAAGCCCACGTGCCTAGAGCCCGTGCTCCGCAACAAGAGAAGCCACTGCAGTGAGAAGCCCGCACACCTCAATGAAGAGTTGCCCTGGCTCGCTGCAACTAGAGGAAGCCCGCACGCAGCAACTCAGACCCAACGCAACCAAAAATAAATACATAAGTTTATTTAAAAGAAAAAAAAGGCTTTTATTTCTTCGAAACAATTGTAGCATTGATTTTCAAGGATAGGCTGTTACCCTGGTAGGTTGTTGTGTCAGAAGAAGGTAAGTCTAGGATAACAGAGAATACAGCGATTGCCTTCAGACACGAAAATGGCTACCAACGCGGGAAGAGCACTGGAGTTTTTCTGTGTAGCCCCAAGAGGTAGAACCAGGTCACGGTGTTTAGTTCAGTAACAGGAAGAACTTTCTCATGGTCAAAACTGGCAAAAGATGGAATGGCTTAAGCTATCTGTTGTTATTTTAGGTCTTGAGACAAGTGCAAAATGAGAAAAGTGGGTGAGGTCAGCTGTGTCCTCTGGTTGGCAAAAATGAAGTCTCCATTAGCTGTAAAATAAAAAGACACTACCCATTCCTAAAAAGTTTACAGATATTCCTATTACACATCCATTAATTGAAGATGATGAATTCTGAGTGCTTAAGAACTTCATGAAATCATTATAACGATGTGGATGTTTGAGGAAAGGGCTTGTGAGTTCTCAAAGGAAGTTTCATCCTCATTTATTCTGTTTGGATCTTCTGAGGTGACAGGTGAGAGGGGATCCTTCATGCCAATGAAGAGGGTTATGAGCTGAGAAAAGTTGGAGGACTGTTGGACTCTGCTGAAGCTTACTTGGGCTATCAGTCCCCTATTCTGAGTGATCAAAGAAAAGAATGAGAAAGGATTGCTCTGTCCTGGTATCTGAAGTGTTAACCTTGGGAAGTGTGCCCCAACAAGTGAACGGCAGTGAGTAGACAGACATCTGAGATACTGAGTGAGTCATGGCTGAAATCGTCCATTTTGATGTTCCTGTGTATTGCTGAATATGTACTTTATCTTTCCATGGTCTGGAATACTGGCAGTCCTATTTGAAAGGCAATATTTCACAACAAGCATTAATACTTGTGCATTTGAATTCCATATTCTAAGCTGTCTTTCACCCTGTGCACATGGCCAGTGGCCACAGCTTCCCCATTGGTCAGTGATGGTCAGGGGTTGTAGAGAAACCCTGGAGCACCTCACCACCTCCTCAACGGCATCCTGACTGTTCTGGGTCAGCTGGGATATCCGCTGAGCCCCTCTGATGCCCACAGCCAGGAGTACAGGGAGTGAGCATCCCACAGGGAAACCCTTGACCAGCAGGGACAGAAGCTGGTGTTCTCTCCTTCCCTTTTCCCAGCACCCCACTCCTATTTCTTAGGATCATTTCCCAAACTGTGCAAGCCCAGGCCCCAGGTTCTGCGTTGGGGAGTAAACTTGGCTAAGACAGACACCAATTTGTTTTACTTTGTGCAAGTTCCTTTCTCTCCCTGGGCTTCTCTTTCCTCTTCCTTGAAATGAGAGAATCAGGCTTGTTCATTCCTTCCAAAACTAAGAGTCTGTAAAAATGAGGAAAATTGTCAAGAGTTCCAGGAAATCCCATCTTCCTCATTAATTCCTTTATCAACATTCAAGTGATTTAACTCCAATTCAGATAAGGCTTCCACAGTTTTAAACACTTCCATTCCCTGTTGTGAGGGTGTGGCAATTCTGCTTTCGAGTTTCTGTTATCCCCCTGGCCCTTCAGACCTTATCCTGAAGTAGCAAGAAAAAAAGCTATCAGGGAACGTAGTAATACAAATGGTCACAGGTCCACCCCCCTTACTATTTTCCTACCATTCACAATGACTGCCTCACCAGGGAAACTTGGAATGGGGTTTGGTCTCTGTAAATAACAGTGGCATTGCTGAGCCCAGTGGTCATGAAGGGCAGGGACAGAAATGACATGCTGTCAGCAAACACTGGTTTCAGTCACATGACACAATAAAGGAATAGAGAAAGCCAAGCAGCTCTCCACTCAGAAACTTCACCTTCAGGGTCCAGACCTGGAAAAACTGGACTGAATACATTTTAGGAAATAGCAGATTCCCATTCAGCTACGAACTTCGAGGCAGTTTAAGATTGAGACAAAATATTTAGTGCTAATAAAGCATTTTGATGCTTGTTTATTGGTTGTTCCTGGTTTGAATAGAAGAAGCCAGGAGAAAGGTGGATTGTGGCCGGAGGTTGGATTTTTTGCACTCAGATGGTGGGGGACAGCCTCATAGTGTCAAGATGCTGGGAAAAGCTACCAGCTTCTAGGCAGTGAGGGTCTAGGGCTGGTAACTTCCTGCACTAAGGCATCTTTGCAGGACTTTGTAGGGGGTAGGGTGATAAAGCTGCCACCAAGTGGAGGTTTCGTCTAAATCCAGCCACTTCCCTTAGTCCAGGCCACCATCAGCTCTCTGGTGAATGACCTTCCCATTGGTCTTTGTGCCCCTCCCCCTCTATTCTTTCTGCATGTAACAGCCAGTGTGTTCTTTAAAACATAAGTCACATCGTGTCTCCCCCCAACTTAAATACCTTATTTATTTAATGACTTGTTTGTTTTCTCTCCTTGCCCAGTAGAATGTGTGCTCTAGGAGAGCAGGGGCGTCTGCGTTTTTTTGACCACTGTATCCTCAGCAGTATGGCTGTCCTTGGGACTTATTAGGTGCTCAGTAAATATGGGTTGAACTGTTGACTTCCAAATGTCCTCAAGAATCATCAGTTGTGTTCAGAGGGAACCAAAGTCCTCCAGAAAGAGAGCACTCCCCATGCCCAGAGGGATGCAGCAGAAGGAACTCAAAAGATGAAAATCTGGTTGATGTTGGACATGAAGAGGTGTTCTTGGCCTCAGCAATTCCTTCTCAAGAAGGCTCTTGTGCAGTAAGAAGCTTTGAAAACAAGAGGCTAAGCCTTTGGTTCATGCCTGATACTACTCAACACGTAACATATCCTATCACCAGGGATTGGGAACAGAACATGTACCAGCAGGCTGCTCTGAGGCCGACCACCTGGCAGGCAGTGTACTGCAAAGCACACCCTGAAGATGAACAGGGTCCTCCCCTTCCCATTCCCAGATACTCCCCATGCAGCACCAGGGGTCTTAGGAAGAAAATGACAGTCAGCTGGACATTGAGTTGGTCCCCAGAGGGAAGTGACCACTTGACTGGCCCCACCACCTTTTCTTGGGGCAGCAGAGCTGGCCTCGGGGTCAGTTGTGAAGCAGAATTTGTTGCAGTGAGAGCTGGGTAGCCCAGCTTTGAATTTGGATCAATGAGAAGGTTGGAGTGATTGATGTTGAGGAAGTGGAGCTGGAAGAGTGGGGCAGACACCCAGGTGTGCTGGTCCTTTCATCTTCACATCAAATGCTACCTGGTGAGTTACAGGGAACAGGCTGGGGGTGGAAAGACTGAGGGGTACGCAGCTGCTGCTCAAAAGTAGAGACGGGACCATGTGGCTGAAGACGGATCCTGGCTTCCGGTCAGACAGCTGGCTCTAAGGAACGGGCTGCAATTTCCTGGGAGGGGTAGACAGGTAAGCGTCTCCTAGCGGATGAAAGAGCTGGGGGCTGATGTACACAATGGAAATATGATAAATTATTATTCATTCACGTATTCATTTGTTAATTTAACAAGGATCTACAGCCTTGATAAGCAAAGTAGGGGCCATGGCCCAGCAGTGTCAGCATTATCTGGGGAGCTTGTCAGAAATGCTGAGTCTTAGGCCCCACCACCACCCTCTGAACCAGAATCTGCCTTTTGATAAAACTGTCAGGGAATTCTTAGCCATTGCCAAGCCAGAAGGCCTGATCTACAGGATAACTGTAACGGCCCACTACTGGGTAGGGCCCTGCAGGGAGGCTGAGGGGGTGCATCTGGCAAACATCATGCCCCCCACCCCCCGCACTGTGCAGGGCTTGGAGGAGGGGGCCCAGGTGCTCCTCCTGCAGGTGTTACTTCTGAGAAGACACACCTGGCTTATTCCTTTCTGAAGTTCATGTAACATCTGGCCACTTCAACAAAATAGGAACAAAAATGACAATAGCGCGCAGCAGTGACAAAGAACAAAGGAGGCGTGAGTTCCCTTTTATTATTATTATTATTTTTGCGGTATGTGGGCCTCTCACTGTTGTGGCCTCTCCCGTTGCGGAGCACAGCCTCCGGGCGCTCAGGCTCTGTGGCCATGGCTCATGGGCCCAGCCGCTCCGCAGCATGTGGGATCTTCCCGGACCGGGGCATGAACCCGTGCCCCCTGCATCGGCAGGTGGACTCTCAACCACTGCGCCACCAGGGAAGCCCCGTGAGTTCCCTTTCTTGATGGGTCTGAAATAAAGCCCTTCTCTTGCATCCTCTCCCCACCCCCAGTGAAATTCCCAGTGTCCTCCCACCAAAGAAAAGTTGCTCTTTCTGAATGAATGAATCTGTCCCAAATCACACCTCTGTGTGAATTTAAATCAGTGACCATGTGCATTTCGACACTCTTGATGATGCCAGAGCCAACAAACAGGTGAGAGGGGCATCTGGGGACAGAGAATTTACACCATTCAGGTGAGTTATGTCATCTTAGAAGGAAGGTCCTGAAAACAATCCTCCCAACGTAGAAATCTGAAAAAAGCACCTTCCAATTTATCAACGTACTTCTTTCCTCAGGCACCTATTTTGTAGGTGAAGAAACTGAAGTTCAGAGAGGTTGCGACTTGTCCAAAGTTGCGTAACTAGCGGTAAGTGTTAAAACTGAGATTTTAACCTAGCTCTTCAACTAGAAAATGTGTGTTCTTTAAATACTGTTAGGCTGTTTCTACAGTAGGAGAATTCTGGGTTACCCAAGAAATCCCAAGTCCCTCATCTTTTTCAATTTTCCATTAATTCATGCCAAAAGAAATTTATTGAGTACCTTCTTCATGCTTAGAGCTGAGGAAAGAGGGCAGCTACAAAGATAACACATCTATCTGCCCATCTATCCACCCATCCATCCGTCCACTGATCTATACATCCAATTGCTGCCTTCAACCTCAAGAAATTGACAGAACGATAAAGGAGAAAAGCCACACTGAGATAACTATATTATGCCCATGCCCCTGTGATAGGAACTGACCTTGCTTCACCACCAATTTCTTGGCCCCATATAACCGATGTCCTCCCACTGACAACTGCTAAATCTAGAGTGCACTCTCTCTCCGGGCTCTTTACTGCCAGCTACTGAACCAAGTGTGCTAACCACATTTCACCGTGTCAGTAGACACCTGGAATTAAGCCACTTTACCACAGTCCAGAAAAATATACACTCCTGCATTTTTCGAGCTTAGATGTGCATTGACAGCTGAGATCTGCTGAGTGGCTGTCCCCCTCCCACTCTGTCTCTTCTCACCACCCCTTCTCCATTCAGGGAAGCTCCAAGGCTTTTCTCCCTCTTTCCGGGTGAGTCATTCACCCATCTCCTAACCCCAAAGTTGTACAACGAAATGTATCATAGTCCTCAGGAGAAAAAGGACTTTCTCTTTGCCAGGAGGACTTGAGAGCTGTGATATTTTATCTTTCAATAAACTCTTTTGTTGACATACAGCATACAGGCAGAGAGTGTACACATTAGAAGCCTACTGTGTGACAAGTTTTCACAAAGTGAGCACAGGTGAATGACGAGTATCCAGACCAAGAAACAGAAAAAAAGCAGCATCCCAGAACCCCCATCTAAGACAGCTGGTTAACTGAATGAGCAGATTTTTTCTTCCTATTACAAACATGAGAGGAACGTGGAAAGGGCCACGAAGGAGGAATCATATCCTACCAGAAAATGGAGGAGGCTTTAGTCTGGCAGGAGGGAGCAAAGGAGGCTTCAGAACAGAGCTCTGCGAGCTGAGTGGTGTTTGGTCCAACAGGGAAGGGGATCGTGCACCAGCGTGGCTGGGATGGCTTTAGCTTCCGAAAGGATGTGAAGGCTTTCAGCAAGCGGCAAGGAGCCCAGTCTGGTCTGTGACTGGAGATGCGGGAGGGTGAGAAGAGAACACTGGAGAACCTAAGGCTGGGACCGCCTTGTGAAGGATCTGGAATATTCAGTGGCAGTTGCAGGACTTTAGATATATCTATTAGGCTCAGTGTTCCAACTGACACACACACACAATCAGATTTGTTTAGGCAAAAAAATAAAAAGCAACATATTGCCTCAGGCTCTGCTTGATCGAGAGTTCAAAGGATGACAAAGAATAGGTTTGCCTCCCCTTCTGTTATTTTATCTCTGTCCTCGGAGTTGTCACCTTTTAATTTGGGTTCTCCCAAAGCAGACCCCAAGGCAGGGATTTGAATGTCATTTGGGAAATGCAGGAAGTACAAGTGGGGATGTGGGGAGGTGACACAGAGAAGGGAAGACAGCCAGAAAAAGGGGCGGCGTCAAGCCAGCTCTCACTGTGGGTGCCTGGAGCTGGATCCCACTGAGAAGCTCTGGAAACCATGCAGAACGCACACGTCAGTGCTACCCTGCTCGAGGGGCAAGGTAACAACTCCACCAGCCGTCGGCGGAGGGCTGCTCATAGGGAGTGTTCATTCCCTGGCACTCAGGGAATGCAGTCTTCTGAGATTTTTGAGAAAGCCCATAGGCAGAGATGCAGTGGCGAGTAGCTGGTGCCCATGAAGGGGTGAGGGGGCCCCAACAGCATCAGCCATTCTTTTTTTTTTTTTTCTGCTTTACAACAAGATGAATCAGTTATATATATACATATGTTCCCATATCTCTTCCCTCTTGCGTCTCCCTCCCTCCCACCCTCCCTATCCCATCCATCCAGGCGGTCACAAAGCACCGAGCTGATGCGGCTGCTTCCCACTAGCTATCTACCTTATGTTTGGTAGTGTATATATGTCCATGCCTCTCTCTCGCCTTGTCACAGCTCACCCTTCCCCCTCCCCATATCCTCAAGTCCATTCTCTAGTAGGTCAGCATCAGCCATTCTTAGCGGGACCTGTCTTCACCCTCACAAATGGCAACCAGCATTTCTTGGGGCTGGAAGGGAGAGATTTTCCTCCCCCAATACACGAGCAAAAGACCCGATTCTAGCTTTCACTTTCTCCAAATTGGGTCACTGGAATTAATCTGAGGTCAGGGGGAGGTGATATCATAGAAAAGAACTTCCATGCCATTAGTTGACTCAGCAGAGGAAGGAGAAGTTAGTTCCCACTGCAAGATGAGGCGTCTGGTGGGGATGTGATGGGGTGTCCTGGAGGCACCTGGTATGTGGAATGGAAGCCTGAGAAAGGGCTTGGGCTGAAAGTGTTGACGCAGGTGCCTGTCTCCATTTGGGTCTCCCCAGAATAGACTCTAAGACAAAAACCTGGGTGTAGGTGGCTTACGTGGGAGGGGGAAGTGATACAGGGAAGGAAAAGAGGACAATTCAGGGGGTGTTAATGGCATGTCACCTCTGTGGGGACCTCTGGGAACCAGTGTAGAACATACCTCAGAATTTCTCACCAAGGCAGAGGAAACTGCAGTTTCTATTCACTAGCTCCCATTCCTCCTTGGCTGAAAGATTTTCTGAGGTGTTTTTTACTCCCCAGTCCTTCCTGCCTGATCTGAATGTGGACTCAGCACATGCCTATGGACAGAGGATGCCCTCAGGCCAAGAGGCCCAGGAAGCCATCAGCAAGTGGCCATTAGCTGGCTGCAGGAATCCTCCAGGGTGGACTGGAGGGGATGTGGCTGGGACACCATCATCATCTACTGTGGGGCCCTCCTGTTCTCCTGTCACTGTGGCAGAGCCTGCCCCCAACCCAACTCACACCTTTTTCAGTCTTTAAATTCTTCACTCTCTGTTCCCAGGTAGCCCCAGAGTCCCTGTCTCCTCTTACCCCACTATCTGTACCTCCATTGGCCCTGGATGTCAATGTTCTAGATGGAAAAGGTAGTCCTTTGATAAATTCCCACATTAAAAGGAAACAAGGACTAAAAGCTCGCAGAGGGGAGTGTCAAGTGTTAATCCAAAACTGTCCCTGGGAATGGAAATGGCCGTTATGTGGGCAGAAATTAAGTCACCTGCCCTGTATCTATTAGCTTAATTGAATCAGTGCTTCTCAAGTGGCCTGGAGGGTAGTTTGGAATTTCTGGGGAGTGTGAACCAGGCACACGGCCCCCTCTGTATCTGATGGGCCTCCCTGCAGAGGGGTGGAGGTGGGGACACGGCCTCCTCTCTGCGTTTCTGGTGAGGAATCCCTGTGTGAAATCTGGGAAGTCACTGATGTGCGAGCCTTGGAATGCAGACGAGGTGGCGGCACAGGAAAGGCTGAGAACCGCTGGTTTGAAATATAATCCCGTATCCCCACGTGCAGTAGAGCGGGAGGAACTTGTGGGGAGAAGACATGGGTTTGAATTCAAAACTGACTAGCCCCTGAGCTTCTCTGCATCCCAGTTTCATCATCTGTAAAATGGGAATGATAATGCATGGGGGGACTGAGGGAATTTATAGAGTTTCTGGCACAGCATTTGTACTGCACACTTATTTATCACTGTTCATTTTGCAATCAACCCTCTGAGTGATCTTTAATGCAGAGCCCCTACCCAGTGTGCTTATGGAATAGCAGTCTCCTAGGCCCCTCCCTTCCAACCGTTATTACTGACCCTCCTGCTGAGCTCCTGGTTGGTGTCTGCCTCAGAGTTCAAGCTCCCTCCACTGTTGCCAAAGGGGTCCTCGAAGCCAGGGGTCAGGGATGTTCCCCTTCATCTCATGATCACAGCTGTTATAGAGCACCTCTCTTTGTCTTGCAGGCTTGGAGAGTGGGGGCACTCTGGAGGCGGGCTCAGATGTCCCAAGGGCTACCGCAGGCTGCAGATAAGGTCTGCTTGCAAGTCTTGCAACAAAGGGTGGTATTAACAGGAAAGGCTTTGCTAGGGCAGGAAATACAGGGTGAGCATCCTCCCTGGCAGGGACAACGGAAGTGAGAACCATGACCAGATCACCTCCTCAGAGCCCCCTTCCTGACCTACCCCCTACTCCTCCTCCCAATGTGAATTTGAAGATGTTCCCTCCCTCCCCCTTTGAGCCCCACAGGGCACACTCTCACCAAACAGCTGTCCATCTCATCTATTAGGTGCATTTGTCTGCATGACTATTTCTCCTTTTCTTATATGTCTGCAATTAGTACCGAAGTCACTGCCCTCAAACATTCAACATGGTATTTTTTTTTAAAACGACAGTAAACAGAAAATAGCGCACGCGCGTGCGCACACACACACATACACAAAATAGAACATTCAAGGAAATTTCACTTGCATTCCTAAAAAGACGCTGACGGCTGAGACTGTGGATTCTCTGAGAAGCCTGGGCAAGTTAACAATGTATCCTAAACCCAAATGCAAACACAAATGCCCTTAGGGTGAAAAGCCACTTGCTGCCATTTGGAGGAGAGGAAGTGGGTGGAAATTCCCAGGAATTCCCTGGGTGAATCCTGCAGAGGCATTGCCTCCAGAAGACTGATCCCAAATATAGCAGGTGCAGCTGGCCCAGGGCAGGAAAAGCATTCCTGGGCTGTTCTTTACCCTCAGCCAGCAGGGACTCTGCCTCACAGTGTGCTCTCTTTTCTGCCTCCTGGATCAGTGTGACATGCTCCAAGCCTTTTTCCTACCCTTAAAGCCCCATGCGGCAAAATGAAAAGGAAATTGCTGTCCCCCCCCCCCCACCTTCCCCTACTTGCTTCACCCAATGACAGCCAAGGACACATTTTTGGCTCTTTTTCTGTGACTGCTCCATGCACTTGCTGAATATACTAGGAAGCCAAGCAGAAAGTTCCTGCAATGAGAGCCTGCCCAGTTCAAGTCCCCCCAGGGCAGGACCTCCTAGAATGCCTCACACACAAGAGCTCGGTGGAGGAACTGGAGATGATGCAAACTCAGCCCAGCTAGTATATTCCACTGGCCACTTCTAATGCACAATCCTATGCACGATTCTTTCTGGAATAAGGTGGGGGATAGATGAAGAAATAATTACACAATGTTAGTTACATATTCGTATATTTAGCCTTTACATATGGACTGTATTTTCAGAATAGTTTGCAAGTATTCTACATTCAGGGACTCACTGTGTGTGGTGTATACTCATAGTTGAATCTTTCTGTAATAGGATTATGCTGAAAAGTAGCGAAAAGATCGGACCATTCAATAAAGGTGTTGGAAAGAAACAATATCATACTCCTACACCACACCATGCACAGAAATATAAGTGAAGAGGATTAAGAATTTAAACTTAACAAAATGTAATGCTATTAGAATAAGGCACGGGACAGTTCATTAAAAATAACCCAACAGTGCTTGGGTGAAGGCCTTCATAAGCAAGAAACAGACTCCAAAAAGCCACAGCAGTGGGAAACTAAGAAATTTCACCTTATAAAAATACAAAATTTCTGAACAACAATAAAAATAATCCCATAAACAAAGTTAGATGGCAAAAGTTACAGGCAGAAGAAATATTTGCAACGTATTTGATACAAAAGGGATTATTAGCCAGAGTAGGTACGTGTGTGTATATGTGTCTGTGTTTTTCAGATCAATAAGAAGCTGTGGCAAAGCGAGAGAGAGGCATGGACATATGTACACTACCAAACGTAAGGCAGATAGCTAGTGGGAAGCAGCCGCATAGCACACCGAGATCAGCTCGGTGCTTTGTGACCGCCTGGAGGGGTGGGATAGGGAGGGTGGGAGGGAGGGAGACGCAAGAGGGAAGAGATATGGGAACATATGTATATGTATAACTGATTCACTTTGTTATACAGCAGAAATTAACACACCATTGTAAAGCAATTATACCCCAATAAAGATGTTAAAAAAAAAAAAAGAAATAGTTGTTGTTATAGAAAAGCGGACAAGAGATGTGAATGGGCACTTCGGATTTTGCTTGAATCCTTGTCTGGGGGAAACCAAACGAAGACAACGGGGTCCTCCTGGAAGGAAGGCAGTGGTGGTACCACCTTTAAGTGGCTTCCTGATCGGTGAGCATCAATGAAGGGACCAGAGAGGAGGAAGGGGCAACTATTCGAGAGCATATGTGTGACCTTTGCAGTTTGGAGGAGCAGGGTGTGGACAGATTTTTTTGCACGAGGTGCAGGCTTGTGCCACTGAAATGTAAATTATTGCTGTTATTGGGATCTCCACTTTGCTTACATTGCCCTCAGTGGGACAAAAACACATGCTATGTTAGGGTTTCTCACGGTCCCTGCTTTAAATAAGACTAGGACAGCTGGAGTTGTGGGATTACTGAAGGTGCACTTTTCCCAGCACCATCAGTCACTGCTCAGAGATTTAAATTTCACACATGGAATCTGTAGCCTGTGAACTACTGCTGTTTAAGTTGGATATTAATAATTTGTGCCCCTTCTACTACCAAGAAAACGTTTTGAGAAATTACTGCTTATGTTGTGAATTTTAGAACATCCTGCGTCAATTCATCTTCTAAAGTTAACTGGTCAAAGCAGCTGCTGTTTGTGACATCAAAGATTAAGTTTTCATAATCCACGGTGGGCTGGCTCCAAACACAAGACACAAGTTTCCAGCCCACCTGGGGATCCTTTGATTCAGATCCTTTTCTTCCACACACAGCAATCGTTGAATCAATTCAAGCCAAATGGACTTATTATGAAGACCATCCTTTCTGGAAGGTGATACAAAGTCAAGACAGACCTTGAAGGCACTTCTGAGTCTCTGCAAGTGCGTTATGTTGTTGCTACTGGCAATATCAGATTGTTAAGGCATAGGAGAGGTCAACTAGTTCGTGCCGGATGAGATGTGCCTGAGCCACCTGCCATGCTGGTCTCACATTACATTGGACTTAGCTTCTTTGAGACGCAGCCTACAGGATGATCAATTAATACTATTAACTGTGTGGCTTTACAGTGTAGATTGTGCTGATTGACAGGTGCCTATATGGGTGCAGGTGGGTGGCAAGTAATGAAACTTGTCTCAGCAAATCAGTTTATTTGTAAGCTATAGAAATACCTTGTTTTCTCCTTAAAAATGGCATAGAAGAGAAAACTCTGTATTACTATAGATGACAATTTTTGTGCTATGTTGACCCTAAAACTCATCTAGGTGTTGCTCATTTGATAATATGCCAGGTGGTTTGGAAAAGATTCTAACGTTTAGCAAGACTGGTCAAAAGATTTTGATGAGAAATCCATATAGATTTCTGCAAAATGAATACAAAGGCAGAATTTCTTGACATAAATCTATCTTGATATAAATCAATAGATATTTATCCATCTATTTAGTTTGAGAAAGGATGTAAGCTCTTGTCAACAGTAGTCTCAAGCAAATATTGGAGTTATAAAATTTCAAGGTGTGTATGACCTCTGTATGACATAAACCAAAACTTTCAGAAAGGCCCAGACCTCTAAGAAAGGTCATTCAGTGGCTGGGTCTGCTGGGACAGAGGGAGGCACACGATTGCTCAATCCTAGTAACTCTCCTTTGAAAAAATTACCTTGTGTTTCCCCTTAATTACAAGTTTCTTTGCTTATAAAAGATCTGGATGTGGTTTCATCCCCTTATATCACCCAGCCTGAATGCAGAGCAGGGTGAGGGTGGTAGGTGCCCAGTTGTAAAAATTCAGGCTGGCTTGGAGTGGGACACACAGGCTTGTAGGAGGCAGAGAAGGCTAGGAAAGAATGGCAAGAATGAGGGCTGGGGTGAAGGACAGGACTCTAGGGCAAGAGGCTTGCCAAGGTGACCTAGACTTTGGTAGACCTTAGGAGAGCTCAAAAGAGCAGAGGCAGTAGGTGGTGCTCTAAGCTGGAGAGGGCTGAGCCCATGGGGAGATGAGTCCACTAGCCAAGCTAACTACCCCCTGCTGAAGCCACAGTGCACAGCATCACGTGGTTCCTCTCCAGAGCAAGGGTGTAGTGGATCCTCAGCAGTTTCAGGGCTCAGGCCAAGAAGCCTGAAGCTTAACACCAGGTGTGTGGACAACAGAGGGTGGGTGGCTGGCCCAACACGATGCTATGAGTGAAAGGCTGACACGGGGGGGTGGGGCCCTTTGGTGGCCAGAGGATTCATCACAGCAGATACCACGCTTGCGGCTCAGCAGGAGTAATTCCAACCCCACATGCTGGGGCTGAGCTGCTGAGACGCTATTTGCTATAAGGTATGTCCCTGATTGGCCAAGGGATAGGCCTTGCATCTTGAAGGATGTAGCCTTTTCATAAGAAGCCCAAGAATGGCCCAGATGCACGTGGGACTAATAAAGCAAGTACCATGTAGCATGCTGCCCTTCACAACTTGTCCCTGTGCTCCCTTGTGCAGTGTCAGTGTCTCTTTGCTTTCCCTTAGGAAGACCCACTGCTCTCCCACCTCAGGGCCTTGCCACTTGCTCTCCCCTCCACCTGGACTGCTCCTCCCCCAGACAGCCTCCGGGCTCACTTCCTCACTTTATTCTAGTTGCTGCTCAAATAAACCTAAGAAAGGCCTTTCCAGACCATCTTTACCAAAATAGCACTTTTTCTTTCTCTAGGCTTTTACTCTGCATTTATTTTTCATAGCCCTTATAATTCCTTGATACTATAGCATCTATTTATTGTACACTGTCTATCTCCCCACTCTAATAAAAGCACTATGGGGGGACAGAACCAACTTTGCCATCATATTTTCAATGTGTAGAACCAGACTTGGTACAAAGAGGTGCTCAATAAATATTGAATGAATGAATGAATGAATGATTGAGCAGACTACCAGTGCCCATCACATGGAGCGAGTGGCTGTGGGGCGCACCACCCGCCCTCGTGTGTGTGATCGGTACGGTTAATTAAATGAGGTTGCCTAAGGTTGCCAGTGGTCCTAAGAGAAGACTAGAGGACTCCAGAAAACTTGGGGTTGCTGGGCGTTGTGAACAGAAGCTTTCGGTTTGCAGTGAACCTTCCCACTGCATGGGTCTCTCCCCAGCTGGTTGTCCCCACCTCCTGGGCACAGTGGCAGCCATGTTTGACACAAGCACCCCCAGACCTCCTGCAGGGGCTAAAGATGGGCAGGCTTCCGGCAAGTTGCAACCTTGAAAACAACCTGGGAACTGCATCCCCAGGACACAAAACCCTCTAATTTGTATTCTCAGTAAGAGTCAAGAGGACACTGCACTGTGGAAAAGGGGGAAATCTGAAATCAGGGTAGATTGCTTTCTGATGAGAAACATGAGTTCTTTAATTTAGAAAACCATTCCGGACAGCATGAATAGCATAGTGGATAAGGCAGAAAAGAGACTCATTGATTCTGAAAGATGGTTTGATAAATTATCTGATTACTCAGAAAGGTACAAAGATTTCCTGTAAGTGTAAAAAGATTGAGATCGTGAGCAAAGAGTCAAGAAAAATTGATTCAGTAGGTGTAATAAAAGCTATTTTCCTGAGCTGGAAAGACTAGAATCTTTAGATTAAAAGGGCTTACCAAGTATCAGAGAAATTAAAATAAAGAAAGAACACACACTTAGAAATATCCTGGAACATTTTTTAAAAATTTAAGAATAAAGAAAAAAATCTTACAAGTAACCACATAGATAAAACAAAATGATCACGCTGACATTATTTCATTATTTTGATCAGAAGCAAATGAAGCAATGTTACAGATAGCAACTGAACGATTCTGGGGCCAGGCAAATGGGGGAGGAATTTCCAGACAGACAAGGTCTCCGGAAGGATGTAACTCACTCCTTTTCCTTCATCCTGTTTCCTCAAAAAGTAGTCCAGTGATATTGGAAACAAATCACAATACAGAACTCAAGCATGAGGAAAATAAAATATGAAAGAAATGGGGTGAGCAATGATAGAGTTAAAACATGTGCTACATATATATATACAATGCAATATTACTCAGCCATAAAAAAGAATCAAATAATGCCATTTGTAGCAATATGGATGGACCTAGAGATTATCATACTAAGTGAAGTAAGTCAAACAAAGACAAATGTGATATGACATCACTTACATGTGGAACCTAAAAAAGTATACAAATGAATTTATTTACAAAACAAAAATAGACTCACAGACATAGAAAAGAAACTTACGGTTACCACAAGGGGAGAGAGATAAAATTAGGAGTTTGGGATTAGTAGATACACACTAGTATATATAAAATAGATAAACAACAAGGTCCTACTGCAGAGCACAGGGAACTATATTCAATATCATGTAATAAACTTTTTTTTTAAGCATTCAGTGTGATTCTCTACTTTATTTCTTTTTCCTGTGGTTTTTAAAAAAAATTTATTTATTTGTTTATTTTTGGCTGTGTTGGGTCTTTGTTGCTGCCTGTGGGCTTTTCTCTAGTTGCAGCGAGCGGGGGCCACCCCTCGTTGCGGTGTGCGGGCTTCTCACTGCGGTGGTTTCTCTTGTTGCGGAGCACGGGCTCTAGGTGCATGGGCTTCAGTAGTTGTGGCTTACAGGTCTAGCTGCTCTGCGGCATGTGGGACCAGGGCTCGAACCCGTGTCCCCTGCATTCACAGGCGGATTCTTAACCACTGCGCCACCAGGGAAGCCCTGTAATAAACTATTGATATAATGGCAAAGAAAAAAAGAAGCTTGCTTAATAGAAAAAAAGTTGAATTATTGTCTAAATAATTAATAAAATATTTAAATACAATATTAAATATAATTAATTCAGTATTTAATTTTGTAAGGAAACAAGGCAAATATAAAAATAATTGTGAAAAGAAAAAGATTGATAATTAAACAATATCATTAGCTTCGATTTGAAAGCCAAGGTTATACCAAAAAATCTTGGGAAGTTGGAGGTGGACATAGGTGGGAAAGATAGGCAAGTGTAGTAGGTCTCTCACTTTCCATGGAGAGGGTCAGCAGGGCCTGTAGCATTCCTGACGCTGATAAAAGGACATAGGAGCGACTATTTTTTGAAATATAAGGGTAACCATCAACCCATTAAAAACAGAATTAACAACCTTCAAATCGCCTGGGTAAAAAGAACAAGCACACAAAACATTTGGCCAAAGATAGGAAGAAAAAAAGGCAAGGAGGCATAAAAATCCCAAAGAGATTACATAAACTAGGATGAAAGAAATAAGACCAACTATGACCATCTTCATATCAAATACGATAATAAATGAAAGCAGAGAGTCCCAGGTTGATCCAAACATAAGTGATTTATAAGAGACATGTCTAGAACAATGACAGAGAAATGAAAATAAATTAGTAAGGAAATAAATACATTCATACATAATGATGACAGGGCAAGAATCTACCAGGGTAAGACACACAAATAAGAAAAAGGAATCCATTTAAGAAGCAGGCTTGTGGAAAGAAGTTTGTTATGCCCCATAATTCCTCCTAGCGCGAGCACTGTATTTATGTGGAAGGAATATATTGATGGGCCACTGGGGTGACGTGGAGAGCCCAAGGACAAGCTTAAGCCTCAGAATATGCCATGCAGGGCCCAAAATAGGACTTACCCATGATCCCCAGAGGGAAGTAGAGAGAGAAGAAAAGGAAGTGGCAGGATGCTATGCTCTGCACTGTGGCGCCTTCCCTGTATTCCCCACAAGGTCAGTTAGGTCAGCTGAACCCCCGCTGAGCCCTGGGCATCAGTGGGCTCTTCGTGGAAATGGGTAAAGGAGCTTGGCTTTCCATCCAAGTTGATAAAGACTGAAATATTTCAAGCAAATTACAGGTGCAGAGAGGATCCTAAGGAGGCAGTGGCAGCAACACAGAGAAGGCCTTTTGAGTTTTCCTGGGGGCGCGGGTTTGGGGGTCTGACTCTGATGCACTGACAGTGAGGTCACACCGGTAAATGCACTCTGATGGAGATGTGGGGACCACACAAAGCAGACCAGAGCAGAAGTTGAGGGCTGGAATGTAACAGACGCAGGCGCTAAGCTCCCATTACCACATCCATACCGGGAGTGGTGGAGTAAAGAGACACAGGTGGGGAACTGGTAGCCCTGGCAGCTATGCTTGGTCATGGGAGGCCGTCTGTAAGTTCGGGCCTGTACCCTCTACTGGAATAAGTGCATGTGGACCACGTCAGTGCTCTGTCCACATGCCCTCAGACCCCTTTCTACCACTCTCGTGTGCTCCCTGCCTGCCCTGTGTTTGCACTGGCGCGCAGCGTTTTTCTGGAGGGCTCCTTCAGGCTGCTGCAACCCGCCAGGCCTGCCCGAAGGCAAGGCTGGGAGCTCCTGGGAGTTTGCTTCTCCACCGTGGCCCTTAGCCAGTGACTAATGGGTGTGGGTGGATTCAAGCCCATTCTCTTTTCTGAGGTGTCCCTTCCACTCCAGAACAAAACTTACATTCCAGAGCTCCCGGCGGGGTCAGGCTGAGACCGTCTTGGTCGGGACCTTGCTTGAGATCACTCCCAGCTCAGCTTCCTGCCCTTCTGGGTCCTGTACCCCCTACTCCCTCATCAGATCCTCATCTCAGGGTCTGCCTATGGGGAATCCAACTACGACAGGTATGCCAGCTTCTTGCAGTTCTGGCCATTTCTACTGTCTAATTTCCTCCCTTTGCTCTGGCTTCCTGCCACAAGCAACCTCATGACTTGTTTCCCAGGTAGATCCTCTCACAGGGAATGAATGAGTTGAACTACAAACACCCGCATTAGGGCGTGCTCTCGCTTTACACCTTACTCTCGGAGGACCTGTTAAAGAACATGCCCCCTCCAGCTTTTTGAAAACCTGTAAAGTGGTGGTGGAAACTTTTAGTTGTTGGAGTCCTGCTTTGTCTATACCGGGTTTCTCCCCTGTGGAACATCAGGTCTGGGATGCTGCCAAAACACAAAAGATATGTGGAATATAGTCTGTATGGGAACAGTATCATAAGTAGAGAGTCAAGTTCTATCTAGAAAAGAAATTAGGGCGGAATGTAACAGATCATGGGTAGAGTCAAATCAAATACCAGGAGATCGACGATGGCTCAGGAGAAGGAGAGGTTAAGATAGGTAAGATGGGAGCTAAAGTGAGCAACCAGAGATTAAAAAGAGCTAGAGAAGTATGAGCAGGCAAGAAAATCTGCTCTCACAACTTTTATTCAACACTGTACTGGAGGTCTTACTCAAAGTAAAAAGGCAAAAAAAAAAAAAAAAAAAGAGGAATAAAAGGGATGTAAATTGGAATGAAAAAATAAATAAAATGTTCTTTACTCACAATGACATGATCGTCTACATAGGTTATCCAAAACAATGTACAAAAAATCGACTTGAACTAACAAATGGATTTAACAAATCTGCATGGTATAATATCAATATAAAAAATCAACTGTAAGTCTATCTACTAGTAACAAACAATTGGAAATTGAAGTAAAAATGCCATGTACAACAGCACCAAAAATTATAAAATACTTAGGGACAAATCTGACAAAAGATGTGAAAAGGTCTGTGTGCTGAAAACTATAAAACATTGCTAAAGAAATTAAAGAATACCCAAATAAATGGAGAGCTAAACTTTATTCATGGGTTGGAAGACTCTGCATTGTCAAGATTAATATCATTCCTTGATTGATCTACAGATTTAACAATGTCTATTAAAATTCTAGTAGGCTTTTTGTAGAAAATGACATCCTGATTCTAAAATTCTTGTGGAAATGCAGTGAACCTAGACTAGCTAAAACAACTTGGAAAAGAACAAAACTAGATGGTTAACACTACCAGACTTCGAGACTTAATAAAGCTACAGTTATCAAGATAATGTGGTATTGGTCTCAAATTAGACAACGAGATCAATGGAACAGAAGAGAGAGAGAGCCCAGAAACTGACCCATACATATGTGGACCATTGATTTTTTTAAAATAAAGGTGCATGTAGTATAGAGAAAGATTAGTCTTTTCAGTAAAGTGTATTTAACAATTGGAAAACACACACACACACACAAATGATGAACTTGAGTCCATACCTTGTACCATATACAAATATGAACTCAAAATGGATGATAGATCTAAAAGAAAAACCTAAAAATATTAAGTTGGAGAAAAAAACAGAACATCTTTTTGACCTTGAGTTAGACAAAGATGTTTCAGATATGACACCAAAAAATAAAATTTAATAAAATTAACATCATGTAAATTAAAAACTTCTTCTCAGGGACTTCCCTGGTGGTGCAGTGGTTAAGAATCTGCCTGCCAATGCAGGGGACACATGTTCAAGCCCTGGTCCAGGAAGATCCCACATGCTGCAGAGCAACTAAGCCCATGCACCACAACTACTGAGTCTGCACTCCAGAGCCTGCAAGCCACAACTACTGAGCTCGCATGCCTAGAGCCCATGCTCCACAACAAGAGAAGCCACCGCAATGAGAAGCCCGTGTGCCGCAATGAAGAGTAGCCCCCGCTCGCTGCAACTAGAGAAAGCCTGTGCGTAGCAGTGAAGACCCAATGCAGCCAAAATATAAATAAATAGATAAAAATTTTTAAAAAACAAAACCCAAAAACTTCTGCTCTTAGAAGGACACTGTTGGAAGAATAAAAATATAAGCCAGGTACTTCCCTGGTGGCGCAGTGGTTAAGACTCTGTGCTCCCAATGAAGGGGGCCTGGGTTCGATCCCTGGTCAGGGAACTAGATCCCACATGCATGCCGCAACTCAGAGTTCACATGCCACAACTAAGGAGCCCATGTGCCGCAACTAAGGAGCCAGCAAGCTACAACTAAGACCCGGCGCAACCAAGTAAATAAATAAATATTAAAAAAAATACAAGCCAAAGACTGGTATAAAGTATTTGCAAGATATATTTCTAATAAATAACTTATATGTCATATATATAAAGAAGTCTCATAATTTAATAATGAGACAATTTTTTAAAGTGGGCAAAAGATTCGAATGTGGGTAATAGATTTGAACAGGCACTTCACCAAAAAAAGATATATAGATGTCAAATGAGCACACCAGAGGATTCTCAACATCATTAGTTGTTAGGGAAATTTGAATGAAAACCACAATGACATAAAACTATACATCTATTAAAATGTATCAAATTAAAAAAATCTACCCTGCAAAGTGTTGCTGAGGATGTGAAGGAAATGGGACTCACAGACACTGCTGTTGGGATGTTAATTGGTCCAACCACTTTTTTTTTTTTTTGCGGTACACGGGCCTCTCACCGTGTGGCCTCGCCCATTGCAGAGCACAGGCTCCGGACGCTCAGGCCCAGCGGCCATGGCTCACGGGCCCAGCCGCTCCATGGCATGTGGGATCTTCCCGGACCGGGGCATGAACCCGTGTTCCCTGCAACGGCAGGCAGACTCTCAACCACTGCGTCACCAGGGAAGCCCTCTGTTTTATAAATAAGTTCATTTGTATCATTTTTTTAAGATTCCACATATAAGTATTAGCATATAATATAATATTTGTCTTTCACCAGGGAACGGCAGGCTGATTCTTAACCGCTGCGCCACCAGGGAAGCCCCAGACTGCATTTTTGATATGTGCAGTTTACTGCATGTCAATTATACCTTAATAAAGGAACATCACTTTCCTTTTTCTTTCCTCTGGGGGAAGGATCTGGATAAAATCTGAGTGAGCCAACTTGCCTATTATGTTAAGCTTCCAGCTCTCCATTGCAAATCCAGGGGTGGTCTGCCCATTGCTCCTCTCAATTATCCTGCTTGATGGGTAACATTGCAAAGTATTGTTTCGGCTCTGCTGGAAGGCTGAGCACTATTTTCAGTGGAGTGGCATTTAATCTCCTGATCACCAGCAGTCCGGTTAGGGTTAGGGTGGATGGCCCTGCCTTAAGACTGCAGACCCTATCAACAAGATAAGGTGCATCATTTCCAGGAGATGTAGGATTGCCACTGCAAAACTATTTTTAGGAAGCTGCTTTTCTGTCCAGAACATCCACCTGAAAATAGCTCTGAGCATTGTGGAGGCAGCACCTTCCAGCATACTGAACTGAAAGCTGAAAGCTAAAGATTTATGGGGCAGGTTTTACCTCTAATTCCAGATTTTGTAATGATACAAAACATGTTGATAATAAACAGCAGCTCTAAGAAGCTTGAGAATATGATCCACATTCAATTTACTCCTTGCCTTTCATCTGGGAAGAATCAAATTATCAGGTTCCTAGAGGCAGGAGGGAAACAATTAATATTTCACTCCCCTCCCAGATAATAGTGGATCGTTCTAGTGCATTTCTACTCACAGCTCATTTCCTTTTTCTTCCTTGTTAACAGAGTCCTAATTTTGTTCAGGCAGCAGGTCGTGTAAGCCAATCATGGCAAGCCCGTTTCCTTTTGCTGGTGATTGGTACAGAGGTAGTCATGAGAACAAGGGCTCGCAAAGGAGATGGAAGGGGAAGCTTCTAGGAACTTTGGGGGGAATACAAGAACTCCAACACATGAAGGAAGCCCTCTCCACTACCTCTTCACTCCTCCCTTTGGGGCAGGGTATGGGGATCTGATGCCTGAAGTTGCAGCAGCCGTCTTGCCACCAGAAGACCACACCCGGGGAAGTAAAGCCAGCACACTGAAGAGGCAGCATGGAAGCATGGGTGCTGCATGACATGGGGAACTCCTGAGGCAAACCTTAAACACTCTACCTCTGGATTTCTTGATAATTAAAGAATAAAAGTCCTAGTAGCTTAAACCATTGAAGGCTGGGCTTTGGCCATTTATAGCTAAAGCAATCCGAAGGGATGCACACCCCGTGGCTTTCCCCCAATATCTGTTCTCTCCATCTTCCTTAGTAAACAGAACCCCTCAGTTTCCATCTGGGCATATAGTCACTTGGATTAACGCTCCATTTTCCAGCCTCCCTTACAACTAAGTGTGCCCATGAGAACAACGAGAGCAGCTGTGTCAGGTGGCAGCTGCAGGGAACTGTCTTTAAAAAGAATTGTTGCACACACTTTGCTCCTTTTTCTTTATCCTGTTCTTTATTCAGCTACTTGGAATGAGAATGTGATGGCTGGAACTTCAACCACCGTCTTGGACTGTGAAAAGGAAGGTCTCATTCTAGGGCAAGTGGCAAGGTGAGAGAGCCCAGGTCACTGAGTCTTTTATAGGAAAGAACAGCCCTGGATTGCCCATCTTCAGGCTTTTATATGAGAGATAAGTCAGCTTCTACCATGTTTAAGCCACTATAATTTTTTTAAAATGTAGTTGAATTTAATCCCAACTGATACATTAAATAAGCAGCTGCTGGAGGTACCCCAGAACCATCATAGCTATCATGTCCTGGGTCCACAGCAGACCTCTAACTTCTAGATGAAAACAAAGGAACTGACAGGAAGTTGCAGCCACTCGAATATGCTGTTGTAGCATGAAAGCAGCCAATAGAGAATATGTAAACGCATGGGTGTGGCTGTGCCCCAATAAAACTTTATTTATAAAAACAGGTAGTGGGCTAGATTGGGCCTGTGCACTATGTGTTTCCAATGCCAAGTGCTATGTTAGATGCTCATTTATCAAGCATTTGCAATGTGACTGACCTTGTCCAGAATTTTCAAAACACTATCTCTCATTATTCTAATCAGAATTCTGAAAGTCTTATGGATGAGGGCACTGACACTTGAAGATAGTACGTAGCATGGTTAGGGCTCACAGCCAATAACAGTGCTGGAAGTGGACCCAGACCCGCATCTCTAAAATCCATGCCTGTGTGAATACATCACTCATATTATTTTCTGCACATGAAATTTCTCTTCTAACAACTGTGTGAGTTGTGCCTGTTAACACGGTCCGCAGGCACATCTGACCACATTTCTGATGTTCCCCAAGGACCAGAAGAGAAGAAATGCCAGCAAAGCCCTGGGATGAGGCGAGAACACAAACATTGTCTCGTTTAACACACTTCCTGCAGACAGAACAGTCAGCTTCAAACCGTGGGTGGGAAAGGAAGGGAGAGACAATGGAAGGAAAAAAAGAGAGGCACGAGGCTCTGAGGAATTCCACAGCAGAACAGCCTAATTATAGTGTCTCCTCTCTCAGGCCTGAGAACCCAGTGGGCAGGAAGTTAGAAATACCAAGCCTACCAACAGGGATCTACCATGGGCTGACCCCTGAATGAAGGGCTTTCTTTCTGTGATTTTTATTTAATGCCCACAAAATCCCCATGAAGTTGATACCAAGACCCCTTTCTTAGTGGCACCAGAGACTCAAGAGAGTTGGGTAGATTGCACAAGGCCACCCAGACAGTGAGGGGCAAAGCTGTGAATTAAAGGACACCTGTCTCATTCAGAAGCCCAAGTCCACTCCCCGTCCCCTGGCTTTCCAGGGTCACTCTTGAGGTAGAAGAGCAAGGAAGGCTTCTGTGGGAGTGGTTTATCCCAAAGGCAACACCCCACTGATCAGAGTGTGTGCCTCTCCAATCCTGGTCGTTCCTACTTGTTTCTCTGTGGGCGGGGCAGCAAAATATGCAGAGACGGAGGGAGTCGGAGTCCTTCTGGCTGCTCTGTGATAGCAGAGTATATATGTGTGGGAAATAGATGATTTGAGTGGGAGGTGGTGGGGCTAGGACTAGGGAGATGGCCCTGGAGGTGAAAAAAAATGGATGGATTTGGGAGCGCAATAGGACACGGTCATGGACTCAATGTGGGAGGGAGGAGGAGGGAGAAACCGGGGGACAAGGCCCGGAGTCTGGCTTGAGCAACCGATTTGAGAGAGATGGGTTACAAGTTCCATTCTAAATAAATTAAGTTTGAGATTTTTTTTTTTTGCGGTACGCGTGCCTCTCACTGTTGTGGCCTCTCCCGTTACGGAGCACAGGCTCCGGACGCGCAGGCTCAGCGGCCATGGCTCACGGGTCCAGCCGCTCTGCGGCATGTGGGATCTTCCCGGACCAGGGCACGAACCCGTGTCCTCTGCATAGGCAGGCGGACTCTCAACCACTGCGCCACTAGGGAAGCCCTAAGTTTGAGATTTTGATGACATATCTAAGTGTGTGACATCACCTAATGAGTCTAGAGCTGGGGAGCGAGGTCTGAGCTGGAAACAGACATTTGAGAGTTGTTGGCATTTGCCTGTGTAAAACCAGCGGCCGGCTAGGTGTCCCAGCCTCCAAGAGACACACCATCCTTATGCTCTCTTTCTTGTGCTGACTGGCCCAGCATCTTGGTAGAGCCCCAGCTGCCCTGCTGACCCCAGCATGCGTTCATACTGCCTCTGTAGTGGCCTTAGAGCACACCAGACCTCCTCTTCTCCACAACAATCCTGTGTAAGTACGGACAGTCCAACATGGGGCACCAGGCCCTAAGCTAGGACCCCATTCCTCTTAAAGGCCCCATGGTACCCAGCACCCTCCAGGAGGACCGGAAGGGGCTGAGTACCCAGTGCAGCACGTGGAGCTTTGTGCGTGATGTCTTCTGGTTCACCTGCTTCTGGATCCTTGTATCTTTGGTCCTGATCTCTTCCCAGCTCCGGAAGAGCCCTTATCTCCCTTGTTGAGCTTTATTCTCCCAATTTTAGCATTGTGTGTTCAGTGACCTTTAAGCAATACCCAACCACCTCCAAGTTCTTTCTAGCTTCTTTTATACATCCACCTAAAATGTTCACTCTCTTTCTTCTAGATGTTAAACAGAATTATCAGAACCAGGCTCTTTTTTGGCTACGGCAGGTGTTTCTCCAAGTTTCATATTATCTGCTATTGTCACTGACGTGCTGGGATTCCGGTATAAACACCTCTGCTCAGGAGACAAAGGTGAGATAAGGGAGACTATAGGTGACTAGCCGGTGGGAATTTGCTGCAGGGTCCAGGGAACAGCACTTGTCTTGGGCCCAGACAACCTGAGTTCAATGCCAGGATCCACCTGGTAATAGGTGTGTGAATGAGGCCATGTCACTTAACCTCTCTGTGTCTCAGTTTCTGTGTCCGTAAATAGTAATAATAATTTCCGGATTATTGTTAGATTGTGGGGTGTGTGGGGAAAGTGCTTTGTACACTGTACATAGAATTACAAAGGTAATATGTTATTTCCTGTGCACAACACTCATCAATTTGTACAATTAGAGGCTCTTACGTTTCTGCTCGCTCAGTTGCGTTAGACGGTAAACATCCCGAGGGCTACCTCACACGAGCCCGGACGGCTGCTGGGCGCTCGGCGGAGGTACAGGGTTGTGGCAGCTTCTTCTGTTCAAAGTTGCCTTTGTCTCTGTGCTTTTGCACTTTAGTCAACTTTTCTTTTTCTTTCTCTCCTTTCACGTAGTGATGTTAATCAGTTCATATTCGGCATATATCAGGATTGTCAAGATGTCAGAGTGGGAGAAAGGATGCAGGGAACCGAGGAGGGAGGGAAAATCCACAGATAATGAAAGTATCGGTGCTCACATCTTGTTTTTTCTCTTTACCTGAAGAAATAAATGAGAAGCAGCCCACCTGAAGTGGCCATAACCCCAGGGCCTTTACAACCCGTCCTCCTGGGTGGCTACCTGAGGGGAATCTTCCAGCTGAAGTGATATCAGCTGTACCCCTTTGTCTGTGAGTGTCTGGAGTTCTCACTCTGTGTGCCCTTTGGCCTGAGAGAGCTGCCGGAAGCCTCCTCGACGTCTGTGTTGACTCTCTCTGCTTCTCTGGCTTTTCCCGGCCTCTTTCCTGTTCACCTCTGTCCTCAACTGTCTGGTAAGCCTGACTCATAAGAAACCACAGCCAAGTCACCTGGAGGTCTGAGTCACTGGCTCCTGGAGCACCTCTTTCTTTAAAAAATAATAAAGGCAGAAATAAGTGCCTAAGTCAGGGCTGTATTTTGCAACAGATTTCAGCCAAGTATTGCTTTAAATGGTTAGTTCTGGGAATTCCCCACATGGGTCAGATGACTTATCTTTGGCAACTAGGATACTAGTGAATCATTTTATCTCTTAGCAACGGACTTCCCTCCTCCCTCCCTCTTTCTCTGCTTTGCCTCCACAAGGGTTTGCAGAGAACCCGCGTCCCAAGCACGACACTATGTCTTGGGTGTAGAAATGAGACACAGTGTGATGCTCAATGAGCTCCTGGTGCCCACAGGGGATAGACCAGTGAATGCACAGGGACACATGTGACAAGTTCACCAGTCAGGTTAGCACAGGGGCACTGAGCTCAGCCTGGGGATTCTCCTGACCCAGGGCCGGGTATGAGCAAACCAGGTGAGGGGGGCAGGGGAGACATCCTAGGCAAGGTCAGAGAATTTTCTGCCACCTTCTTTGGTGGTCACCCGAAATGCTCTCTTACACAGCAGTTGTCTTCTACCATTGGGGCCAGTTGAGCTTGACTCTCCTCTCCATCACATGGGAGTGCCCTGCAGGAGGGGGGATACGACAAAGGTAGCGGTCAGAAGGAAGATGGAAGAGGGCGGTCCCTTCCTTAGGGAGCCCTAAGGAAGGCAGCTACCTTCCATGCCAATGTCCTTTGGGCTAGACTCACTAATCAATCTTCTGGGTGATCCACTGGTGAGCAGTGCACCTGCAGGCACAGCGGGGAGCAGGAGCTGCAGAGGGACAGTACGGTGGTATCCGATGCTTTTGGTACCCTGTGACACACTCGCTCAGCCCACCTATGATTCAGCCGCAGCTCTGATGGAAACTCAGTGTGGGCTCCCATGACGACATCCAGCTCAAATGCAAGACGGATCTTCCCGTGTCCCTGCCACAGCGCCAACTCTGAAGCGGGGAGCCCTCGCACAAGCACAGCCTCCGAGTGTGAGGAGATAAAACCTCCGGAGCCAACATCAACCTGTGGAGGATGAAAGCCAGGAGGGATACACCCAACTTCTCCTCCTTTGGGTGGAATGTTCCTCAGGTTTGTCTGCAGTCCAACAGGAATTCAGAGGAGTGAAGGTGTGACTGCAGGTCCGTTGAACAACTTCTCCGAGTGGCAAGAGGCATGGCTTTCCACCCTCTGGCCACACTCCACCTCCTCTTCTCAGGAATTCCCTTGTAAAGGTGCACCTTGTTCCGACCACGAGTGCACAGTGTTTCTCCTCAGGCCCTTGCGAGCCACACCCTCTGAACTGGGAGTTCTGTGGCCTTGGCTGAGTTATCAGTTGGCTGGGCCGTGTTGGTTAAAGGGCACGTTATACTTTGCGACCTTCGACTGGAAGGGAGAAGGCTGAGATTTGTGTACCTGGTGCTCTTGATGTCTAAGTTATTCTACTCCACTCAGTCCCCACGCTGGCTGGCTTTGTGCTGGGCACTGGGGATACAGCAGGGAATAGAGCACTTGCTGTCCCTGCCTCCATGGAGTTTGGTGGGGAAAACAGACATTAAACAGATCAACGCTGAGAAATACGTAGTAGCCCTTCCAGAACTCACTGCCAAGGGACTGGTAGCAGAAAGATAAACCAGGGAAGTCCCAAGGAGATCAGGAAAAGCTCCTCTGAGGTGCCCCTTCAGCTGAGAGAGATGGGGCGGGGGCAGGAGGCTGACAATGTGCTCCAGGTGGAGAAGCAGAGTGTGCAAAACAAGGGGCACGGAGTAGCTTGAAGCTTTTCAAAACTGGAAGTGAGCTGGTTGGCTGGAGAGCGGGGTGCCTGTGGGCTATGGTGAGATCTGTTCATTGCCAGTGATGAATGGTGACAGCAGCACAGCCTGCTGCTTCCAACGGTCAGCCTGTGAGCAAGCATTTGCTGAGACCCCACGGGCTGAGCTACACTTTGTGGGGTGCAGAATAATGTTTGGGCCCTGCCCTTAGGAAGTTCCAAGCCACAAATGAAAAGAGAAGTGTACTTCAAGGAGATGTGTTGTTTTCAATCTATGAAAGGGTGAGCTGGCGTTGGCAGACTGAAAATATCACCAAGAGGTCTGACCAGCCTCTGCAGCTGTTGTACATTACTGGGGTCCAAAGGTCTGGCCTTGAATGTCTTATTTTTTTCTCTCCCAGTATCCTTGCTTTAAAATAGAAAAAAAAAAAAAACCCAACCAACTTAAAAACAGTCTTGTTTACTTTATCCAAGATTAAAGAGCTTGAACCGACTTGGACGGTCTAAATGGATTTTTAAGTGCTTTATGGACAAGTACCCCTAATTGCTAAAATGCTAGACTGGGCTTCTGTGACTCTGTGCAGTGCTTGTGTTGTCTGGGTTTGCTTATTTACTCTCCTTGTTAGAGGTCAAAAGCTAAGTCTCAGATTAGAAGATTTTAATTTTTGAACCTGAGGACTGAAACAAATTCTCCGGAGCCATGTCACACGCTGGGCAGTGGCCTTCAATTTTCTTCCCTGAGTAGGACAGTCCAAGGTCTAACAACGCCTGTAGTCCAGTGCTCCACACAGGAGAAATCAGGGCAGTGGTGAAGTACCCTAGAGGTGCACGTCATGGTCCACGTGTTTTGGAAATTCAGAACCACCACAGAGAAGTGTAGCGGGGCGGGCGGGGCAAAGCTAGAGTCTCTGGCCTCTCCTTCCTCTTCTGTTCACCCATCATGGAAGCAGCCTGGGATGGTAGAAAGAGCCCGGGATGTGGAGACCCAGGTTCTGAGCGTCAGTCCTCAGTGACTCTGGGTGGGACACTTCACTTCTCTGAGTCTTGGGTTCCTTATTTGTAAAGTGGGGATGATAATACCTGCCTCAAGGATTGGTTACTAGTTCTAAATCGTGAAGCAAGCACTCAGGCATCCCCAAAGCCATCAGACTCAACAGAGTTCTTGTGAGAGTCCCTCCCCTAGAGAAACAAATCCTACAATTTTTGCAGAAACCATCCTCCTGGCATTAGAAGAAATTATACTTAGGGATTTTTCCAGGGACCGGGAAGAATTTCTTAGATACTTTGTAAAGATTTATTGCAATATTCTTGGGAGAGGCCTGGCGGGAGGGGGCGGGGCAGGGTAGTTTATATAATTTCTTTGGAATTGATTATCTACTGAGCATTTTATTAATCAAAGGTTGGTGTGGCCCTTCTCTTTCTGCTGTGTCATTTCAGCCATTGCTTTTCTCATGATTTCTGCAGGATGGTGGATAGGAGGTGAGCTCTGCACTGTGGACCCACCCAGCAGGTTAAGGATCCCCAGCCAGTCTGTTTTTTACAGGCCCATGAGATGAGTCTGTGGGTCTCCAGACCGTCCAAGGCTGGTGGCTCAGACCCGGGGGCCCCTGGCTCTGTGGGAGGCTGGAGTCACCCACTGGGTGGGGCAACCCTTCCCTCTGGCTGCCCAGGCAGCGTTCCTGAGAAGTTTTCACGGACAGATGACTGAATGTCCATTGTTCTCTGGAGAGAAGGGCCAAGACCTGTACTAGAAACCTGCAGGGGAAACAAAGGGAGATAAAGCGAGACTATGAAGCAAGCCCTGCGTTGTGAGGCACCAGCTAGCTAACGGGTGTGTGTATCGGGTGGGCAGTGCTTCCTGCCCTGAGTCCAGCAAGGAGGCGGAGGCAGCTCTACTCATAAAGTGGGGTGCAGTGAGGGGAAGAGGGACGGCGAGAGACTCAGCCCCATAAGGGGAACGGAAAGGGGGCTCGCTGCTGAGGGTACAGTCTGAGCCAGGCCTTAAAGAAGACTGGAAAGGGGTGGGGAGGTGGCCTTAGCCGACGCAGCTGAATTTTCAGACGTACACAGGTGTCGTGGCTGGAGCCGCGAGTTTAGTATGAACCAGCTGTTGAGTATCACAGGGGAGACCTGGATGAAGGGGGCGCTGACCAGCCTGGATTTTTGGCCTAGGCACTGGCTGGATGTTTTCCATCACGTGGGTGACTCAAATAAGTTGACAGGATGCACATTGGTATGAGGCTCTTTTCACTTATTTACCATGTGGCATGGGAAGCTCTTTCAGTATCCGATCTAAGAAGAATTCATGGTGGAAGAACTACACGAAAAGAAAGTCATATGAGACTAAAGATCTGAAGAGAGGATTAGAAAAAACAGAGAGCAAGAACTCTTTTTAATGCACAGGGTAAAATCAAAATGGATGGACTGGGCTTCCCTGGTGGCGCAGTGGTTGAGAGTCCTCCTGCCGATGCAGGGGACACGGGTTCGTGCCCCGGTCCGGGAAGATCCCACATGCTGCGGAGCGGCTGGGCCCGTAAGCCATGGCCGCTGAGCCTGCGCGTCTGGAGCCTGTGCTCCTCAACGGGAGAGGCCACAACAGTGAGAGGCCCGCGTACCGCAAAAAAAAAAAAAAAAAAAAAAAAAAAAAGGATGGACATCCAGTTTAAGTTGACCACACTACTTCTCTCTCCTGTGACCCCACTGAAATGACTACAAATGAATTTTAAAAAAGAAACCCCCCCCAAGAGGTCAAAGAAACAGGAGAGGAAACAGCAACAGATGAAAGCATTCAACAGACGTTTGGAAATCAAAATGTGGGTGAAGCACGGTAGAGCCAATTCACTCTACAGAATCTGGACTCAAAAACGCCAAGGACAGCAAAGGGCAGGGAGGCCCTGGGAGCTGGAACCAGGGGGGCCGGTTTAAGATGTCTGCATATTAGCTATACTCTCCTCCGTGCCAGTGTCATGGAACAGCCCCCTCAGTGGGAACCTGCCTCCTCCTAGGTAGGCTGACTTAGAAAGACTCAATGCAGAGGACACGAGACACAGTCAAGGTTGGTAGGGGAATTAAGGGAAAGCGTGTGTGCTAAGCAGGGGGACCTCTCCACAGTCTTCCTCCCCCAGCCCTCCACAGAAGGCTGATGGTCAAGCATGGGCAGCCAGGGAAGACTGAAGCAATAATCTCTGGAGAGGATAAATATCTCCGGACTGAAAACTGGATATGAAGGTAAGTGGGATAGAACGTATTGTCTATTGGATCCCATTACTCACGCTGCCATCATATTGGTTATTATTGATTCATTAATTGTACCAGTAAAGAATACAGAAATGTGGGTACACCAAAGTTAGAAGGTACTGTCTGACCCTGGGTCGGGGGAAAATGAATGTCCAATGACCTCCTGAAAGTGACTTCATAAAGACGGCTCAAGGTCACTCAAATGTTACTCTTGTTACCTAATTCTCCAGGTCACACGGTTCTTACATAATTAGGTAACAAGAGCTATAAGGATGCTGCTTCTTTGTGTTTGAAGCCCATGATATAAAGCTCTTCATTAAGTTGAACTAGTATCTGAACATCTTTGACATCATGCCAGTTTCATATGGCTCAACCCACTAAAGAGGGGCTCCATATGACAGGTAGAGAGAGGGACTGTACTGGGTTTTGTGACTCCAGGTTCCATGTTCTGGCAAAAATCTCTAATAAGAAATAACCTTGGTTACCTGGAGCAGAATTTAACTTCTTTAATAGGTAGGCATCTTTAAACCACAGTAAGATTTAGAATTAAGGATATAACGGCTTAAGAGAATAAAAATCACTCTACTGATTTATTTTTGTTAAGAGGGAATCATTTTGGGCTTCCCTGGTGGCGCAGTGATTGAGAGTCCGCCTGCCGATGCAGGGGACGCGGGTTCGTGCCCCGGTGCGGGAGGATCCCACATGCCGCGGAGCGGCTGGGCCCGTGAGCCCAGGCCGCTGAGCCTGTGCGTCCAGAGCCTGTGCTCCGCAACGGGAGAGGCCACAACAGTGAGAGGCCCGCGTACCGCAAAAAAAAAAAAAAAAAAAAAAAGAGGGAATCATTTTATTTGATTTTATTTTTTCTGTGCTTAGCCAGGTTTTATTTATTTATTTATTTTTAACACCTTTATTAGAGCATAATTGCTTTACAATGGTGTGTTAGTTTCTGCTTTATAACAAAGTGAATCAGCTATACATATACATCTATCCCCGTATCTCCTCCCTCTTGCATCTCCTTCCCTCCCTCCCTATCTCACCCCTCTAGGTGGTCACAAAGCACTGAGCTGATCTCCCTGTGCTATGCGGCTGCTTCCCACTAGGGAATCATTTTATATTTGGCATTTTAGGTATGCATAATATGAGAATTTGGCTAATTTAACTCAAATTTAACGTAAATTTAAAATGTGTATTAACATTTTCTATTTATATATATCCATGTATATATCTCTATCCCTATTAATCTGTCTATCTATGTAGCCCACTACCTGTCTTTGTAAATAAAGTTTTATCGGAACTCAAAAATGAAATAAAATGTGTATTAAATATTTGTTTTAAATTTGTGATTTTAGGTTGAATTAGAACATTTAAGATAACATTAAATTCAACATAATGATGACTATTTTAAACATAAAAATTATTTACATTCTCAGGAAAGTTGCATTTGTTAATTCAGAAAAACAAAGGATTTAAAAAGAAAATTAAAAATACATAGAACAAAAATGCCTAGAAATACAGGGAGAACTTAACAAAATCACAATGATAGTAGATTTTATTACAACTCTGTCATTATTTGGTATATCAAGGACCTAAAAATAAGCAATGTAGAAAGGATTTAAATATCACAACCAACAAGTTCATTTAATAGCTCTATATAAATTTTTTTTTTAATCCTGGAAAGCATGTTTAAAACTTAGCATTTACTTGACCACAAAGAAAATAAATCCTCTTCAATAAGAGATTTTTCAGGTCTCATTTTCAGAATACATGCATCACAGACTGAAGCTATTTCTGCAGCCCCCTCCTGCAGTCCACTCTACTGGACTACCTCCTTGGGGGTAGTAATGAAAGGGGGCAGAGAGTAAAGGATGGAGCAAAGGGAACTGGTGTTATCAGTGCCTACTGTGTGCTGACTTGTCTGTGTACCATCTGCTTTTCTTATATTTTCTCACCCAATTCCCAACACCCTGTAGAGGCATCACGACCCATTTTGCAGGTGACGGAGCGTTACTCTCACTGTCCACAATTTGGACTATCAGACCCCTATCAACTCCAGCCAGCAAAGTTCCTGCCTTTCATTGGAGGGAGGAGCTTCACCCTCTGCCCCCAGACTTAAGTCCTCTTTCCCATCTCCGGGTGGCTCTCTTCCACCTTTGTGGTAAAACGGGGACTAGTCACATTGACCCACTTCCCAGCAGCGGCGTGAGATGTGACAACTAATTACGAAGGCTAATAAAATATTTACAGAGCCTATCACACACTTTGGAAGTGCCAGGGCTAACTTAATAAAAACAAAATAACAGTGCTAGATAAACAGCACACAGAGCCTAGTGCCACTCTGGAAAAGGGTAAACAACTTGCCAGGGTAATTTCAGGCTCTATTAGACACTCGCAGCAAATATCACTGTTATCCAAGAGGAGGGAAAATCTGCCACACAGGAAATCCCGACTGAAGGCCGCAGTCCAGCCGTGCAGAGCAACGTGGTTGGATAAAAATGAGCAGTGACCTTTCATGCAGGTGCTGGTACCTCTGGGCTTTTTCAGAATTCAGGAAGGTAGAAGCGAGCTGGCTCCATGTAACCTTGGGCTCAAGCTCCAGGGCCTTGCCTGATTTGGAAAGAAACCCATCTCCAGGAATCTGAAGCAGCTCTGGGCTGGCCAGGCTCAAGAAAGGAGGGACGTCTTGATGAGAAGTGTAGGGGCACTTGGATCTTTGCAGGGGACAAATGAAGCAGAAAGTAGCACAGCCATTTAAGTAACAAAAAGAAGGCCAGTGTCTCAGAAGGGTCCAGACAGGAAGACAGATCCCATGCCAGGAATTTTGTGCAGGGACTAGAGGGAGGAGAAAAGCTGAAAGGGCACCCGGGAGACACTGAGGCCGCCCAGAGACCATCCACAGAGGGAAGCTGCTATCACCCTCAGGGGCCAGAGGAGCAAAGGCAGAGGAGGTGTTGCCAGAGCCCAGATGTGAGCTGGACCCACGAAGAAGATGCAGCTGATGCAGAGACACGACTCGAAGCAGAGCAAGGCGGGGACGAATCCTAAGATGCACAGTTTGCATGGTGGGTACTTGTGGCATTGAGCAGGGCAGGGGAGGGCTCTGAGGGCCAAGATCCAATGCCCAGTGCAGAGCAAGGCAGTGGAAGGTGGCACTGAGCGAGGTCAGCGAAGCTAGATAGGATGCTAGGCTCCCACCGAAGCACAATGGGAAACACTTAACAGGCTTTTCGGTTTTTTTGTTTTTGTTTTTGTTTTGTTAATCCCAAACTCCTAATTTATCTCCCCACCCAACCCCCCAGCCCCCTGCACTATCGCCTTTGGTAACCATTGTTTGTTTTCTATGTCTGTGAGTCTATTTCTGTTTTGTAAATAAGTTCATTTGTATCATTTTTTTTTAGATTCCATATATAAGTGATATCATATGATGTTTGCACACTTAACAGGTTTTTAAGCCAGGAGTGACTTTCCCGTCCCACGTGCTAGATAAACAGCAGGTCAGTAGCAGAGCTCTGGACTCCTAACTCCCCGTCCAGCTCATGAATCATCACCTGGGGAGCCCGGTACCCACTGCATGCACTGTCCATGAGAACAAGCCTTTGGGTGAAGGAATATGATTCTGGTCACTTAACACAAGTTGTGAGAATCACAAGGCTGGCAGCCGCCACCCCCCCACGCCCACCCCACCCTGCCTCGGGAGCATGTGAGCTCTCTTTCCCTGAATTTGAGTTCCAGCCCTTCACTATTTCAAAGATCCAGTGCCAGGGGCAACCTAATTCTAACTGAGTAACCAAATTCTAATACCATGTAGGCATGGAATTCCAGTTACAGAAAGTCACCTTTACTTCCACCACAAATTACTAAGCCTGACAACAGGGTCAGCGAACGGAGCAATGTGTTAAAAACATCAGGGTATGTGAATCAGTCAGGTGACCCCAGAAAGTAATGTAGAAAGCTCTAGACAAGCCCTGCCTTAGCTTTCCTCCCCAGGAATGGTGTTTAAAATTGTAAACTGTCTGATGAATCAAGTGAGGAGCATAAGTTCATGGGGTGTTAATTTAATGACTCACTTGGACTTTGATTGACTAATTTAGCTCTTGTGACAGTGTGATGATTTTGGAAACTCCAAACTGGGAAGTGACACGAATTCATTTCACCCACTCTTTGTCAACAGAACTGAACTGCTGGGAACTGAATTGCTGCGTGCCTCTAGGTGGGCAAGGAGATGGGGGTCTCATAAACTCACAGAGTCAGGGAAATAATTCACTTAAGGTTGTCTAATTTGTTAGGGGCAGAACTGGAGCCCAGAATCCAGGACTCCAGGCCTGGGGTTGTGCCTGCCGGTGACACAGGGAGAGCTATTTGGTTAACAGTGTCCCCCCACGTCCCATGTTCTTTTCTGAGGCTCCTGTATTTTTCAAATAGCTGGACCACAATAATTACTCCTACCTCGCATGGACATAACACTGCTTTGCTTCTGGAGCTCCAAGAGTTTTCACATCTGATCCGTATCCACAAGCTGTGAGGAGAAGCCCATGGGACTCAACCGTCTGACCTTAGGATAAAATGAGAGAATGAATTTCCTGGCGCCCAGCACAGAGCCTACCACACTGCAAGCAATCAGGCAACACAAATGTCTTCCATGGTGGTGGTGTTGATTAGCAAGTATGCTGGGCAGTCTCCACTGCCTTTCCCAGCAGACCAACCCTGACGGCAGGCTCTCCGTCACCCCTGCTTTCTGTCTGCTGTCGCTGTAGGAGGCACGGGAGGTTGAGGGGCTGCAGTCCTCCTCCATAGGCCACGGCTCTTGTGCGGGTCATCACCCCTCCCTGTGCCACCTCGGGACCGGGAAGGCAAAGGCTCCCATGGCTGCTAGCCTCCGGTGCCTCACCAGCCCATGCTGGCTTCCTAACCCTGTCCACACCCTCAAAAACCATCCTTCCTTACACTCCCCTCAGTTACTCCATTTGAGTGTGCCCTCCTTTTCTTTTCTGGACTCTATCTAATCTAGTAGTTGAGTAAACTATATTTCACAGTAAAAAGTCCGTTTGAAAACTCTCAGGGCCTGTTACAGGCTCTTTGCCCAGTTGTGGTCTGGGCACACCTGTGTCTTTGCTATTTCATCCTTTCAAACTTCTCATCAGGCAGGTTATGGGAAAGGAAGTAAGGGGAATTTGGCCAAGGAGGGTGATCAGACATTTGACTTATGGCCTATGCATACAGATTTTCTGGATCATGGCCATCGAAAGTATTCCGTCCCACTGTAACCTCAAGTATGCTTGGGTACCATTGCCAAGCTCATGAGTCCCATACACCTCTCTTCTGTACGGGTCACAGATTCTTACGAGAACTACCGTATCCAGACCATTCAGTGTGATTTCTGGAAAACTGAGTATCAAATTCCAGCACTAGAAAAATGTTAGGCACATCCCAGGGCACTCAATACCTATTCATGGACTAATGAATGAAGTCTGAGCTCTACCACATCCCACTATGGTTGGCATATGGGGTAGACTCATAGAAGTATAACTTCTTGAGTGCAAAACATGCCCCTATGTCTCCATGCCTACGTGTTCAGGCATTCTCTGTACAAGGCAACTGAATGAGCGTTGCTAGGTACCAACAGAAGCATCCAATTGGGTCTCTGATTTTAAGTTGTCTTTTCTAAGGGAATATACCTTGCCTTCTTGAGGCTGGCATTTCATTGAAAGCCCCTGATTCTAGCTTCTTAATTGACTGAAAGAAAAAAGGATGAGAAGACTCTAAGTCCCTACAGCTACCTCTACCAACTCACTGCTGGAGAACATTGTCCAGCAGTTGCCCACAGGATGACTCATACTAAAATACTGCTTTTATGCCACAGGTCCTTCTTTCTTCCTTTTGGGGTTTGGTAATATTTTTCTGCCCCTCAGCCAGCGCCTCTTTTGTGTATGGACCCTGGGGCCCCAGGGAAATCCTGACAGAGAGTCAGAGTTGCTTGGCCTCTCAGCGCTCAGGCCTCAATGCCTAAGCCTGTGCCTGTCTATTACTTGCTTTTCTGAATGGACACACTTCATAGCAAAAGGTCCTGTTAGAATGTGTACTTCCTGGAACATGAAAGACATGGATGGGAGAGTTTATGTGGGTGAAGTGGGTGGCAATATAGAAATACTTAAATTTGACCAGCACATATTTAAATATAAAGAGAAGAAAAAAGAAAGAAAAACTCATTCTACAGCACCTGCCTACACAGAAAGAAAGAAAATTTAGCTGAGAGGGCAGGGAGTGGGCTAAGACCTCTGGTCCTAAAGCAGTTTGCTTGATCTGAACTTCCTACTGGTCAAATTTTCTTTCAGGACACTCCCTCTAAAACCCTAGTGATCCCTGGGCTTTAGGAGCTGGTACTGTGGGCATGAACTCAGGCTTCACCACTTTCTGGCTGTCTGAACTGCAGCAAAATGCTTAGGAACCATGGGCTTCAGATTCCTCATAGAGAAAGTGGCCAAAGATACCTCTCTTGAAAAGTTGGTCTGAGGGTGAAATTAGATAATGTAAGGGTTTTAGCTAAGTGATGGCATACGATAAATGCTAAATAAATACAAGATTACCCTGTCTTCTGACCTTAATTAATTTAATTTCACAATCCTGAAAACAAGGCGTTTACTCACTCATTCATACAACAAATAATTATGGTGCTGACCTCGGTCCTTGGGTATATAACCAAAGCTTAACCCAAGTGATGCACAAATCTAACAGGTTCTTGCTCTCAGGGAGTCTAGCAAGAGAAAATAAGCATTAGCAAAGCTCCACACGAAGAAAGTTCTAGCTACATGTGTGTTAGGAAGAAGAAGAACAGGGCCCCATGAGACACCATAATAGGCGGATATGAGTCTGTATGTGGAGGAGGTCAGGAATGCCTCTCTGAAGAAGACACACTGAAGTTGAAATGAAAGGAACTGTTAGAGTTTGCCCAGCAAAATCAGAAGGGTGGGAGGAGAAGGAAGAGGAGAACTCTGCAGTAGATCAAGATGTGTGAAGACCCCGAGGCAGGAAGAGGTTGGTGTGCTCAAGAAATTGAAGGGGGGGTGTCATGGTGGGTGTGCTTTGAGGGAGCTAGAGAGTAGGATCCAGTGACAAAGGAAACGAGTAGCCACTGAGCGTGAGAGGTATGTCGGTGGCCTCAAATGAAGTAGGAAAAGCAGACCAGAGGATCCGTGGCCCTGCGTGCCCCATGTTGTAGAGATGGCCAGCTCCCATCAAAGATCATGCTTCCAGAGTACAGACTTGTTCCTGGGAAAAGGCTGTCCAGTCAGGACTCCACTAGATCTCCAAGCCCCTTGCATTTAGATGTGGCCATCCGACTACAAATCAAAATGATGCAAGTCATTTCTTGATCAAGACTTTGAAGAAGCAGGTCCACCTTCTCCATATGCCCTCTTTCCCATCTTTCCAGCTAGAAGCAGATGTCTTTGAGACAAAGATGCTGGAGTGCAAGACAGAAGGCACTTTGGTCCCTAAATCCTGGGGGATAGCTGCTGGCTTACTAGGGCCATTCACCATGGACTGGTATGGTACTGTGAAGTAACCTTCTTTTGTGTTTCAACCATTATATAATTTTTATTACAGCACTTAAGCATTCCTCTTAGACACTGTACAAAGGAGTTGTTTTGTTTTGTTTTGTTTTTTGTGGTACTTGGGCCTCTCACTGTTGTGGCCCCTCCCGTTGCGGAGCACAGGCTCCGGACGCGCAGGCCCAGCGGCCATGGCTCACGGGCCCAGCCGCTCCGCGGCACGTGGGATCCTCCCGGACCGGGGCTCGAACCCGTGTCCCGTGCATCGGCAGGCGGACTCTCAACCACTGAGCCACCAGGGAAGCCCTACAAAGGAGTTTTGATTTTATTCTCAAAATTTTATCTCAGGACTTCCCTGGTGGCACAGTGGTTAAAAATCCTCCTGCCAATGCAGGGGACACTGGTTCAAGCCCTGGTCCAGGAAGATCCCACGTGCCGCGGAGCAACTAAGCTCGCGCGCCACAACTACTAAGCCTGCACTCTAGAGCTCAGCCCATAACTACTGAAGCCCCTGTGCCACAACTACTGAAGCCCACGTGCCTAGAGCCCGTGCTCTGCAACAAGAGAAGCCACTGCAATGAGAAGCCCGCGCAATGCAACAAAGAGTAGCCCCGCTCACCACGTCTAGAAGAAAGCCCGCGTGCGGCAACGAAGACCCAACGCAGCCAAAAATAAAAAATAAATAAATAAGTAAATAAAATTTTAAAAAAAAACTTTATATTGAGTTCTTAGTGGGAAGTCACTGAAGAATTTTCAGCAAGGAACTGGCATGACCTGCTTTCACTGTAAAATGATTACTCTGGCTGAACAAATGCAGGGAGGGGTTGGGAGGTCTAGAACTGTAGAGTAAACAAGGAAAGAGATGATGATGGCTAAAAATAGTGGTAGCGGTTGAGAGAGAGAAGTTCTGGTGTTCAGGATCACTAGGACTCCATGATGGTGGGTAGGTGGGTGAAGATAACCCTCACGTCTGACTGGAGCATCTGCCTGCCATAATGGTGGACTCTGGGAAGAGTCCTGGCTCGGGGAGAGGGCAGCAAGGGTCAGAATGTGCAGGGCAGAAGCAGGGGCATCTCCGCGTCGCACCATCTCTGTCGGTCTCTGCGATGGAGCTCATCTTTGTGGGATTCTGCAGTCACATTACCAGACAGAGTCTTCGGTCTGGTTGGCGTGGGACGACTTTCCCATACTAAGCAGGAAACCTATCATCCATTCATTTATTTGCTCATTCATTCACTCAACCAGGTACATTGCTAGGGACGGGGGGGGGGGTGGTCAGCACACAGTCCTGCTCTTGAGAAGCTCATGGTCTCATACTCTCCATCGTTCACTGCTCATATAAACTTATCACAGTGGAATCAGTAGCCAGAAATATGTGGCCAGAGGAACTGACGATTAATGAAAATATTGTTTCTGATATGGAGTGTAAGTGGTGTGAGGGGCAAGGGTGGAAAAAGAGGAGGTCTAGGAACAGAAAGGGCAAAGAAGGACTGTTTCCCCTAAAATTTACAGTGTTTCCTCCTATACAACTTTATAGGATACTTAACATGTGCAGGGAAAAATCAAGACCCAGATGTTTATGGACCTCCCCAAGGTGTCAACAGCTAGAACAGTCTTTGACTCAAGGTCCATACCTCCGTCACTGCACACCACGGGATGCTTCCCTGGAGGGATAAGTGCTGTTTATAAATGAGTTTGGAGGAAAATGGTTGAATGTGGGGATTAAGGAGAGGCTATTCTGCAGAGGGGCAGAGTGATGCCCCTTCACCCGGACAGGTGCTCAGGGCTGCCTGGTCATCTACCCTGGGTGAGGTCTCAATGGTTAGAACTGGTTTGGTCAGGTTCCCAGTATGGAGGCAGAGGGTGACTGCAGGCTGTGTCCTGTGAAGCCCAGGGAAATTCTGTCTCCTGGTCAGGGAGGAGGGTATTGGGCTGGAAAAAAGGACATGCTGACAAGGTCAGATCGTGCAAGCAGTGGACCAGTGGTGTTTAGGAGATACGGCTTGGTTTCTAGACCTCAGGGCCTCAGTGGGGGACTGTTTAAATCTAGTCAGAAGCAATGTCATTTCCTCAGAGAAAGATAACCCTGTCATGCGTGCGTGTGTGTGTGTGTGTGTGTATGTGTGCATGCATGCCCACAAGCATATGTGCATGCTCTCATACATACACACGTACGTGCTCAGGGCGTGTTCCATGCTGGTGTGGGGTTCGAGACAGGTAGAGTGGAAGCCAGGGAACATTAGGAACAGGAAGCCGACTAACCCGGAAGCTGGGAGAGCCAGCCTGGGAAAGCACTGGTTTCCGCCCATGCGGCTCTCTCTGTATCACTGAGTCTCCCAGTTTTGTTCCCAAGATTCACCACACACCGTTCTTTCTTACACGATCCTTACTTATAACTGGGGAGGTATGCTGAAGACTTGGGGATGCTTCTAGCTCTCCCCAAGATGGAAGAGGCCCCGTTAGCCTTTGCTAGAAGGAATCAGTGGCAAAACAGACACTGTGCTAATATCAAACACTTGGATTCTGTCTGTGAAAGGCGATCTGTTAAATACAAACATGCCTTAATGTTTCCACCTTCTGTAAGACTTTTCATGAGTATATGCTTATAAATCGTGAAAGCTCTGCTTATATATTCAGTGCCTTGATTTCCAGACTGGAAAAAGTGGTCTCTGTCTCAGCCCATAATGACAGTGGATTCCCTGAGGATTATATGCAATTTAACACCAAAGTGCTTACATGATGTGCCAAACGCTTTAAAAATACTCTTTTAATCTTCTAACAACCCCACGAGGTAAGTACTCTTATCGTCCCATTTTACAGACGGGGTCACTGAGGCTCTGTGAGGTCAGATAACTTGCCCAAGGTCACACAACTGGGAAGTGGTGATGGCAGGATTTGAATCCAGGCTGTCAGGCTCCAGAGGCCCTGCCCTTGACCATGCATTCCTCCTTCCATGGACAAGAGAGGCCTCTGCTCTGCCTTGTTGCACTGAATGGTTACCAGGCTGTCTCCTGCACTAAATAGGAACCTTCTGGGAGGAGCTGTTTCTAGTTTCTCGTCACTCCTCCAGCTGGAGGCACAGAAGCTAGCATGTGGGAGAGCCCACCAAGGCTTGTTTCATGTCTGCTATTGGGACTGGAAAGGCCTGCCAAGGTGATCTGGTCCATTCTTCTGCCCCAGCAACATCATCTGGGATTCTACACACAGTGACCTTATCCACAGTGCCTCATCCCCTGACGGCTTTCCCTCCACAGTCTCATCCCCTCTCAACAAGCTCCCCTGGCAGACCAAGCCCTGGTGCACGACCATGGGCATCTGTCACTTCTGTGCAGGGCCAAGAGGAGATGCGCCCACAGCGCTGAACAGGACATACTTTATCTGAGCTGGACACCAGAGCAGGCTATGGTTGTTTGCTACCTCCACGACAGAATGCCCTCCAGTTCCAACAAGGATTTATCCAGTGAGCCTGCTGCCAGTTTCACTGTGTTCCTTTTGTTTCAGGAGCACAGTAGGTAATTGGTGAGGCAGATGCTGAATTAAACTCAGAGATTCAGACGTAGACACGTTCCTGAGTGGCGAAGAAACATTCTATGTGGCTTGGGTTTTCTCCAGAATGTTGCCCTGAGGCCTAATAGGAATGAGAAAAATAGATGGGCCTTTTCCATTTCACTAGTAGACTTGGAAAAGAAGGGAATTTAATTTTAGGGACTTAAAAGTCCTAACCACATTTTAAAAATGGTGGACCTTTTTATTTAATATTAATTTTTTTACTGAAGCATAGATAATTTACAATGTTGTGCTAGTTTCAAGGGTATAGCAAAGTGATTCAGTTGCACATACACACATATATATATTCTTTTTCATATTCTTTTCCATTATATGTTATCGTAAAATATTGAATATAGTTCCCTGTGCTAGGCAGCAGGTCCTTGCTGTTTAACCTATTTTATATACAGTGGTGTATATCTGTTAATCCCAAACTCCTACAAAATGGCAGACCCTGACCCAACAAAAGAGCTGATTAAAGGAGGCAGGAGGGTAACATCTACTGAGCTCCTGCTATGTGCCAGTTTCTGTATATGTTCCTTTAAAAGTCCCAATAAGTTCACAAAGTGACTATTTTGAGGTGCACACAGATGAGACTGAGATTCAGAGGTTATGTGACCTGCCCAAGGTTACACGACCAGTGGGTCACGGAACATGAATACAAACCAAGGTGTATGTGACCCCAAAGTTCACGGTGTTCCCAGCACACAGCACTGCCACAGACCTTTACTGAGCTACCTACAAAGAATGATTCTCTAGATTGCTTCAAAAGATGTCTCTAACTTTTACAAACACCACAAGTATATAAAGAAAAGTCTTCTGTTTTGAACACATAACACCTGTTCCAAGATTTAAATGGTAAATAGCATAGTGGTATATTGTATTTTGGAAATTGCATATTTTTGAAAAGCTCTCCTAAACTAACTTGGCAGAAATAAACCATACCAAGCAAAAGTAAAGAAAGTTATAGCTGCTCCATTTGGTATTTCAAAATTTTTCTTTCTGACCAAAGCTAACAAGCAACAGAGTCAAACAAGGAGACGTTAACTATTAACTTGGGGGTGAAAAGTCAATGGTAAGCACATTCTTGGTACTACCCTGCCCACACTTCAGCAAATATTAACACATACGGGCAAGGACATTTTCCTGTAACTATATGAGTGTGTTGTATACATTTGAAAAACGCCAGCAGTGAAGACATTTTCCCAATGCTCAGCCCTTCTGTTACAGAGGCCCAAAAAAGTAGCCTGCTTAAGGTCACCTGGTCAGTTAGAACTGGGACCCCCCAAGGAGAGCAGTCCCTGGCATCCCACCTCTGTGTGATGGTTGGATGGCTTTGACCTGGTTGGACAGAACTGCAGTACATGGCACGACTGCTTCCATTTACAAAACACTGATGAGTTCATCGTCCTCCTAGAACTAATACCATATCTGAAATGAAAAATAAATTCACAGCCCCATTCTGATCTTTTGCCTCAGGTCTGGGGCTAATGGGTAGATGACTATTGATACCATAACTCTCTAGACTTGAGTTTGCAGACTGGTTTTCTAGAAGGAGAATGGCATGGTAGAAAATGCATGCAACGGCATCAGACTGAGCTGAGTCCACAACCTAGCACTGCCACTGGGCGGTTGAAAGCTAAGGGCACGTAATATCTCCCCCCTCCCCGGATCTCAGCTTTCCTATTGACGAAAGGGAAATAATGATATGTACCCTCATGTGTAGAGGGTTGAACACTGTCCCTCCCAAATTCATGTCCACTGGGAACCTCAGAATGCAACCTTATCTGGAAATAGAATCTTTGCAGATGAAACATATTCGATTAAGGTGGACCCTAAATCCAATGACTGATAGTCTCATGAGAAGAGGACAGGATACAGAGAGTCCGAGAAGACTGTGAAGACAGAGGCAGAGGCTGGAATTACACTGCCACAAGCAAAGGAACGCCAAGAGCCATCAGAAACTGGAAGAATCAAGGGAGGATCCTCCCCTAGAGCCTTCAGAGGGAGCGTGGCCCCGCCAGCAACTTGATCATGCACTTCTGGCCTCCTGAACTGTGAGAGAATAAAATTCTGTTGTTTTAAACAACCACTTTCGTGGTAATTTGTTACAGCATCCGAAGGAAACTAATACGCTGTGCAAAAGGCTCAGTAGGGTGCCTATCATGGGGAGAATAACAGATCAATGCCTGTGCTAACTTGGAAGATAGAAAATGAAGTTTTGGGCACGTCCGAAAGGATCTCCATGCAGAATGTTGAAAGTGTCAGCTGGCTCTTACTAGCTATACATGGTAAGTTACCACAAGAAAGAAATGGACTCAAAAGAGAACTGGCCAGTTTGCAAGCCAATTTTAGAGGGCATATGGAAAGACTTAATGTGAAAAATTACAACTCTCTAGCCTCTTGAGTGAGGAAAAGATGATCAAATTAATACATGACCTCAAGGTAAGATCAAATCAAAGATGTGGTTATGAAATGCTGAAAAAATTAAGGTATCCCTGGTAAGTCCACTCAGCCAGACAGAAGGGCTTTCAGAAATTTTAAGGGTGATGTCCCACAGCAGGTCACATACTCAAAATGGCAGTGATTAAGTCTACCGAGAGAGAGACTTGTCTTGAAAAGGACTGTGGATGTGACCTTGTCTGTTCAGATAAACAAAACGGGGTCTGGAACACAATATATATTTGTTCAGTGAATGGGTGTATTAATGAATGAGCTAAAGGAAAAGTCTAGAATAAAATGATATATCTGGAGCTTGCATTCTAAGTGGGGGGGGGATAGGCATATACAAGTAAACAGATAAAAAACAAAAAGAATTCATATGAAAAAAAAGAGAAAAGTAAAGGGATAGAAAGTGACCAGATTTGGGGGGCTGGTGAGGGACTGTATTAGATTGGCTAGTCAGGGAAGGCTTCTCCGAGGAAGTGACATTTTGGGCAGTGACCTGAATAATCAGAAGGAACGAGGCTCTCTGAGGGGAGAATTTCCCAGGTAGAGGGAATGGCAGGTATAAATGTCTGAAGTGGGATCAAGGATGAGTTTTACAGTTTATGTCTGCAGCAGAGGTAAACTCAGTTCTAGAAGATCATATTTTCTGGAATTCGATGAGGACCATCCTATTATGTGGACACTTTACGATGCGTTTTTGGTGGCTTCCAACAGTAGAAGGGGGAGGGGCTGGGATGAATGGGAAGTTATGCGGATAGAGGAACAGAGAAAGACATTGTATGCATCCAATATAAATAGCTGGGTGTTTTTAGATTATCCACTTGGTTTTTAGATCACTCAAGCTTCAACCCCCTTCCACTAAAGCAGGCGTTTGAGAGTGGCTGGTTGACATCTTCAAGGATCTGGTCTTCCATGCTGGGCTATGCAGCCTCCTCGTGGTCCTGTCCCACCTCTGCCCAGGCTGCTCTCTCTCTGAGCTGTGTGGTTGACCTCTGCTGGCCGGGGAGCTTGTGTGTGTGTGTGTGTGTGTGTGTGTGTATGTGCCGGGGAGCTTGTGTGTGTGTGTGTGTGTGTGTGCCGGGGAGCGTGTGTGTGTGTGTGTGTGTGTCTGTCTGTCTGTCAGGAGGCAGCACGTCTCCTGGGCACCTGCCCTCCTGAGTACAGGTGGGCTCCTGGCAGTTGTGTGACCCATCGCCATTCCCTTTACTTTGGGAGAAATCTCAGGGGCTCAGAATGGTGACCCGCTTTCTCAAGGTCACAGGGCATGACCACGGATGGTAGCCGCCTGGATTTCAACACCTCCCTTTCCTGTTTGCAGTGACCCAAGAGCTCTGGGTCTCTTCCTTCCCTGGGAGACCGCTCACCTCAAGCCGAATGGTGCCTCCTTACCCAGAGCCAAGCCCCATCCTCTACATAGCCTCCTCGCTCCCCTGCACTGCCCTCGAGCTGCTCTAGGTGTTTCTGCTGGGGGTTCTCCAGCCCTTAGCCTGCCATCCTTGACCTTCCTGGAGTTAAGACCCCTCCCTCCCTGCGGAACCTCACCTTGGGGTGTGTTGACATGTCAGCCAGGCAAACGGCTTGACCCAGAGTCAGGTCGAGGGTCCCTCGTGGGACCTGGCTCCAGCCACAGGTGGGAAGAAGGAGGGGCTTCCTCTCATTCCACACAAGCCCGAGCCTCAGTAGGAGGCATGGAAAGCCCTGTCTTCGGTGGAGTGAAACAATTCCTCTGTGCTCACTGCAGCGAACAGCCTTGGCTCTCTTTCTACAACCCCTGCTCGTATCTCTTCGAGGCAAGGCTTCCCTAGGAGACTGCTGAGTCAGACAGTCCCCAGGGAAATCCAGGGGAAGGTTGCCAGGCAGAGCCGCCAGTGGGGGCCCCTCCTACTGAGCCCTGCATCACCCACTCCTCCTCTGCCTCCTGCCAGGGCCACAGTCAAACAACACTGACCCTCCTGTGACGCCGGATTTGGCTCAATCTACGCGTCAGAGCCTGGAGTGTCTCCCATGGGCCAGGCCCTGCGATGTGGGCCAGGACTTTGAGGAACTGGTACAAACCCTGCCATGACAGGTGAGGACACTGAGCCTGGACAGAATCCAGGTCTCTGCTGGCAGTGCTTTCCTTCCTGCTTCACAGCACCCCCTGCAAGAGGCCCACGGTTCTTCCTGGACCATCTCCTTCCTCTTTCCCTCAATTTCAACTTCCCTTCATTTTTTTTTTTTTTTTTTAATTTTGCGGTACACGGGCCTCTCACTGTTGTGGCCTCTCCCATTGCGGAGCGCAGGCTCCGGACACGCAGGCTCAGCGGCCATGGCTCATGGGCCCAGCCGCTCCGCGGCATGTGAGATCTTCCCGGACCGGGGCACGAACCCATGTCCCCTGCATCGGCAGGCGGAGTCTCAACCACTGCGCCACCAGGGAAGCCCCTCCCTTCGTTTTTTGTAACGAGATCATGTGGAGCCAAACTCCACGGGCCACGTTTAATCTGTGTTCTATTCATGTGGAAAGCTGCCTTGGCTACGTATCCTGGAGAAGTCTGGCCTTGGTCCTTCTCAGGACCCACTCCTGTTAGCAGCCACTTTCTGCGCTTCTGCCCGAGGAGCAGGGCCTTTGCCCTCATAGCACCAAACGTGCTAGGGTGAGCACGCCTCCGGGTGTTGACTGAAATCTCTGAGGCTCAAGGGTCCATAGGGCTAAACCAGAGACTGGGGGTTTGGGATGGTCTCAGAGCAAGGAGGCACCCACCGGTAGCCGTCACATCCCATCCCATCCTACAGGGCATAACTGCTGCTGCCTGGTGCAAAGGGAAGTTGTAATTGGAAGCAAACCATCAGGTTGGTGTGAATAGCTCACAAATCACAACAGGAAGTACATCACACCATTGGGAATAAATGCTGTGGAAATTTTCTTCATAGAAAAGGAAGGGAGAGTGTTACATCGTACCAGACATTTGTACAAAGTGACTAGATGTGGAAATAAATAGCTAATTTATTTCCTTTCAAGTTTCGTATTTGTTCGTTTTCCATTTATTCTAATGTAATTCTCCTAGTAGAATGGCGTGGCATGTATATATACGTGTGTCTTCAGGCCTGCAGTTGAGAAGGAGATCCAGCCCTCAGTGGTTTTTGTCTGATTCTGCACCCAGCAGGCAGCGACGTGTCCCACTGTCCCTTGTGACTATTTTGGCTTCACTCCAGAATCTCATCACATCCCTCACTGCTGAGAGAGTACGATCCCTGTGCCTGGCATGGGGACCTGCTGGGACAATCTCAATGCCATTTTCACAGCCAAACACATTGAATTGACATTCTTTTTTGCATAATGCTGTTTCATTTAACATTTTCTAAAACGGGATGAGAAAAAAAGGGTTTTTTTGGGTAATTTATTTTTTTCTCTTTTGGTTTGGGTTCTCCCCAACACAGAGCCTGAAACAAAGCCTTACATGCTAACAGTTTTTTTGAAAGGTGATTCCAGGAAGTAGAAAGAAATAGGGAGGCTGAGAAAAGAGGAAGAAGACAAGCCAATAAAAGATGAGAGATTGAAGCAAATATAAACTGGTTGTTTTGTGGGTACCTGGAGTAGTCTTTCAGGGGACCCTCTATGGAGTTGTGTAGAATGCACCTCAGAACTGTCCACTTGACCAACAGGAGGATGGGACATTTTTGTACCAAGTCCCATCCTCCTTTGAATAAAGGTTTCTCCTGGGGATGTCAACCCGCCGCCCCTCTAACCCTCTGGGCTGTGCTTGTGTGGAATGAGTAAGCCCTGGTGGCCTTGGAGAAACTCCAAGGTAGAAAAACCAAGAGAATCTCAGGAGGTTGGGATGCTGTTGCCTGCAAAGATCAGTGCATCACAGCCGCCAGCTGAAGCTGGAGAGCACAGACGAATCTGCAGCAATGTTTCTCATTCAAAAGCGAAAGAAAGGGAAAAAAAAACAACCCCAGATTTGCAGTGGTATACACAAACACCTACAGTACAGGACATCAAAGATGTGAAGAAATTGTGCAATGAAGGGAAAAAAAAAAAAAAAAAGAACAAAATTTCCCTTAGTTCTTCCTAGCAGCCAGTGCAAGGAGAATGTGACTGTATTTGGAGATGGGGCCTTTAAAGAAGTAATTAAATTAAAACGGGGTCATTAGGGTGAGCCCTGATCCAAGGTAACTGGTGTCCTTGCAAGAAGAGGAGACTGGAACACAGACAACACAGACAGAGGGACAACCACGTAAGAACACAGTGAGAAGGCCGCCAAGGGCAAGCCAAGGAGAGAGGCTTCAGAAGAAACAAACCTGCTGACACCTTGATCTTGGACTTCCAGCCTCCAAAGCTGTGAGAAAATAAATTTCTGATGTTCAAGCCACCTAGTCTGTGTTACTTTGTTATGTGTTACTGAGCTGACTAGTACATAGTCAGTATGTGCTCTTGTATGAACTGGATCATGTGATCTATTTTTTCTTAAAGGATTTAAAAAATTTTTAAATTTTCATTTATTTTTGGCTGCGTTGGGTCTTCACTCCTGCGCTCAAGCTTTCTCTAGTTGCGGCAAGTGGGGGCTACTCTTCGTGTAGTGCGTGGGCTTCTCATTGCAGTGGCTTTTCTTGTTGCAGAGCTCAGGCTCTAGACACGTGGGCTTCAGCAGTTTCAACATGTGGGCTCAGCAGTTGTGGCTCGTGGGCCCTATAGCACAGGCTCAGTAGTTGTGGCACGCGGTCTTAGTTGCTCACGGCATGTGGGATCTTCCCGGACCGTGTCCCCTGCGTTGGCATGCGATTCTTAACCACTGCACCACCAGGCAAGTCCCTGGATCATGTGATCTTACCTCCCTGCTTGGCGGGAGGCCACGGTGGGCACCTGACCCAACGGAGGCCTGACTACAGGCTCACCATCAACCCATGGAGAGTCATCAAAACCTCTACTTTGGGGATTTGGGCCAAAAGACATGGAGAGGTGGACATTGTTGGCCTTTGCTGAGCACTGGGAGTCCCAACAGACTTGGGACTAGAGTCCCAAGTTAACCTATGAGAAAGTTAACCCATTGGTAAAAGAAGCAGGTCTGCAGAGAGAGAAGGGAGAAGATGGGTAGAAGGAAACACAGGTGAAAAACACAGTCCCTAAGAAATGGAGAGAGGCAAGATATGAGATACTCCTGACTCCTATGGGGGGGCGGTGAGGGAGGGGTGGACTGGGAGTTTGGGGTTAGCAAACACAAACTATTATACCCGGAATGGATAAACAACAAGGTCCTACTGTATAGCATAGGGAACTATATTCAATATCCTGTAATAAGCCATAATGGAAAAGAATATAAAAAAAGAATGTGTATAACTGAATCACTTTGCTGTACAGCAGAAATTAACACAACATTGTAAATCAACTATACTTCAATAAAATAAATTAAAAAAAAAAAAAAGAGATATCCCTGACTCCTAAAGACTTCACTTCCCACAGGCCTAACTTAGTTTCCTGTTTTGGGAATATCCTTGATGTACAGATTTGTATTTGTAATTTTTAAAGTCTATTTTATTGTAAGCTTTCTTTGCACTTAAAAATTAACGCTGCTTTACTCACAGACTTAGAGAATGAACTTATGGTTACCAGGAAGGCAAGGTCGGGGGAAGGATAGATTGGGAATTTGGGATTGACATGTACACACTGCTATATTTAAAAAAGATAACCAACAAGGACCTACTGTATGGCACAGAGAACTCTGCTCAATATTCTGTAATAACCTAAACGGGAAAAGAATTTGAAAAAGAATAGATACATGTATGTGTATAACTGAATCACTGTGCTGTACACCTGAAACTAACACAACATTGTTAATCAACTATATTCCAATATAAAATAAATTTTTAAAAAAATTAACTCTGTTTTTGTACTTTGAAGTATTCAAAAAATATGAATATATTTAAATATGAATATATTTACTCTAACTCTTAACTCCATCATGGCTGGTTAATTTTGTAGAGAAACTACAACCATACACATGCTTTTTTAAAAAAATTTTCATTGGAGTATAGTTGCTTTACAACATACACATTTTCAACGCATTATACAATGTAACACACATGTATCTTCTGTTTTTTACATAAAACTTCTAATAAAATAATTTGGAGCAAATTAAAAAAAAAAAAGACCTCTCTGTAACTTTTAGTAAACTCCCCTGGGTACAGCATCTAATCCTTAGCTGGATGGAGAATACGAAGAGAAAGAATGATTTACGCAAGAAAATGGAGAAATCAGGGACCTAAGGTTCACGATGAGGTCGCGAAGGGGAGCAGCAGGGATGGCTGAGTGACACATTTTCCCCAGCAAACCTGCCAGCTCCATACATCTGTGCATGTTAATGTTCCATTGGCCCATAATCAATCCAATATGCTAACCCTTACAAAGGTATTATTTTTTACAGGAAAAATCTTTTATTTCAATGATATTTTGGAATCAAGAGTTTATTCAGTCTCAAAATCAGGCCAAGCAGACCACCGTCCTTTCTTCCTTTGTGTAAGTGGCATTCATCTTGTCTGCACTTCCTGGAACCAGTAAACCACCATCTAGGTGGTCTGTATCGCCCCCTCCAGTGTCCGCTGAGCCATATCTTCCATCCTACACAGCTGTCATTTACATGGAAGGGGCTGTAGTATTACCAGCGTCCCAGCAGTGTGGCCCAAGTCAAATGTAGGGGTATGGTGGTTGGTTCACACCCTCTAGTCTAGACGTCAGGGTTGGGTGCCAACCTCAGCACTTCCCTAGTGCATGTGTCATTTTTCCTCATGGCATTAACACCTTATGCTTTATATTTTATAACTTGTTGAATAGACTGTGCTCTGTGACTAGACTGCAAGCTCTGTGAGGACAGGACCATGTCTTTCATTATCACTGTGGCTCCTTTAGTGAGAGCGCAGGAATTTGCTTGGAGCAGGTGCTCCCTAAATTATCTGTTGACATAAAACAGAGTACACTGTCCCAGCTGTTGGCCAGGGGATGAGGCCGTCTGATTCCTCACTGGGAATACCACAGTTGTCAGAATGTCATTTCTGCATCCCTAAATTGTGTCCTCTTCTCCATTTAATACATTCCCCTCAAGTCTTAAAGAATCCACAGAAAGAGATGGCGGCGACCACAATTCGTCTATCTGCTCTGAAATGTGAAGTTACTTTGTGGTTATGAGGCAGTAAATTTGCCATCGTTTTTATTGGAAATGGTGACAAGAAGGCAGTGATCAGCTCCCACTGCTTCCCTGGGATTTCCTTCACGATCGATGGCGTGGCCACTTTTCCTGTCACTATCAAAGGTTGCTTGGTCTTTTGCTGTGGGAATTCTTAGAGTACGAGGAACGAGGAAGGGCATGGGGAAGCCCACCTGAATTTATCAACCTGGATTTCCAGTAGGAAATGGGTCAGGTTTCATCCCAATGAGAGACTGTTTCCCCCACAGTCCCTGCTGTGTTCAGGTGGCTTCTTAATGTCTATCCTGGATCTGGGCAGGCACGGTGAGCCACAAGGGCATGCCATAACGGAATGTAGCCTGATTGGTGATAATGAACAACCACTTGGGAAAAAGACTGACTACAGAAAATGCAATTACTTTTAAGTCCCCCAGTTCTGTAAATGCATATAAAATCACACAGGACTGGGCTGGCTTGTCTTCATAAGAGCTATGAAGGAAAGGTTTGCTAACAAAACAGATTAAACAAAAATGCAGGCAGCACGTTCAGACACCTTAGGGAATCATTTTTTAAGCTCTTTAGCAAAGGCTGTATGTAAATCAACAATGAGCCAGAATATTTACCTATTGAACTTTGTTTTTTTAGACAGGGAAAAAATATTTTTTTGGTCTTAGTCATAACGGAAGGAAAGGGAGCTCTTTTAGGTGAAGGTGGGCTGTGGGACCCTGCAAGCTCAAATGTCCTCTTACCATCTGACCCTCTTCCACAGCCAGTGTTGGCCCCTCAAGCACCTCTGCAGAGACCTGGGATGCCAGGGAGGCCAGTTTGAAAGCCACCCATCTGACAGGTGTGACCTAGATTTGGAGCTATCTGATAAGAAGGTAGAGGAACTGCACATGCTTTAGAGGAACAAGATCGTTTCTGAACAAAACATTCTCTAACCACGGCTTTTCTTTCACCAGGGACTTATCCTCATTCAAATATCCTTTGCAATTAGCCCAAACAATTGTTTAGAGCCCTTCAAATAAAACGATTACAGAGAAGGGGTGGGAGAGACAATACGAAGCTGAGCTGCAAGTGATCACAAGTTCTTGGAAGAACAGCAAAGGGAAGGACAGAGGTTACCTGGTCTGTGCCCGTGTCAAGAGAGGAGGCAGGAAGGGAACAGTGGCATGGAGTTGAGAGGTTTGAAATGGTTATTCCCAGGAGCCAATACCAATATACTTTCAAAGGCACTCGGCCAGCCAGGAGTGTGGAGCCACATCACGAGGAATGGCTGCTGCCAGCACGAGTGTGCCACATGCCTGCTGCAGGCCGTTCCAGACTACATGGTCCCAGGGCTGCAGACTGAAGTCCAGCAAGGTCGAGCCTCTGGCCAAGGAGCTACAGCTCAGCCTGACCGGCATTCCCAAGCAGCTGCTGTGGTCAGTGTCCCCAGACCCTCTGAACACTGCTGACCCTCCCATCCTCACATCTCCATGTGGCCACCATGATTTACCACTAATCTGCTCTGGAAGATCAGTGGATTGAAGTGGGCAAGGATGCTTAGGGGTCTGCATTATTTAAGTAACTCTCCCATTCTCTGTGTATTAGGGTGTCTGCTCCTTAAGAGCAGGCAATACGCTTTACTCCTGCTATTTCCCCAGGAAACACTGTGTTGGGTGTTCAATATATGTTTGAGGATGAGTGGAAGGGAGGGTGAGAAGTACGACAGGAGTGTGGGGGGAGACAGCAGTGATTCTGGACTTGTGATGCTAGTCTTTCAGCAGTGATCAGCCTTTTAGGCCACCCTCAGTAGCGGCTTGCCCAGTGCCTCACGAGCCAGCAGCGCCCATCTGCCTTAATCTCTGTGCTCACTCTGCTGCTTCGAACACCCACTCCCCTTATCACAAAGTAAGGCAGCAGCAAGCTTTCAAGATTCCCTTGCTGGAAAGCTGCAACTCTTGCAGCACTTTCTTTCTGTTTATAAATAAGTTCATTTGTGTCATACTTTCGATTCCACACATAAGTGATATCATGTGATCTTTGTCTTTCTCTGTCTGATTTACTTCACTTAGTATGATCATCTCCAGGTCCATCCATGTTGCTGCAAATGGCACTATTTCATTCTTTTTTATGGCTGAGTAATATTCTATTGCATATAGGGACCACATCTTCTTTATCCATTCATCTGTCGATGGACATATAGGTTGCTTCCATGTCTTGCCTATTGTAAATAGTGCTGTTATGAACACTGAGGTGCATGTATCTTCTTCTGGATTGCTGGATCATAAATATGTTTGTTAAGTTTCTTTTAAGCTATTACAGTTTTTCCTCTCTCATGTTCTCAATGTCATTTACATATTGGAGAAATCCAGTCCTTTGTCCCATAGAATTTCCCATTTTTTGTTTTTTTTTTTAAATTGGGCTTCTTTCTTCTTCAGTAATGTTGTTTAGAAAGTTCCTCTACCTCCTGAATTTCCTATAAACTGATAGTTATGTCCAGATGCTTGGTTAAATCCAGGTTTAATTCTTTCTGGCAAGAATACTCCTTAGGGAATGTTCTTGTATACTTCCAACTGCATTATATGAGGAGACATAATTCCCATGGCAACTTCTTAGCTTACATCCTTATTAAATACATAAAGTTTCTTAAACTTTATATACTTTTCTTGAATCACAATCTGGCTCCACTTGTAGGTTCTTACCATTAACTTTAAGATTTAGCCTTAGAACCATGATAAACCACTGGGTACCCCCAACAGCTGAACCACCTAGAGATCAGCAGGTATAACATAGGAGACTTGTCCTTAAGTTTCTTTTTTTTTTATAAATTTATTTATTTTTGGCTGCGCTGGGTCTTTGTTGCTGCACGCAGACTTTCGCTAGTTGCGGTGAGCGGGGGCTACTCTTTGTTGCGGTGCGCGTGCTTCTCATTGCTGTGGCTTCTCTTGTTGCGAAGCACAGGCTCTAGGTGTGCGGGCTTCAGTAGTTGTGGCATGCGGGCTTCAGTAGTTGTGGCACACGGGCTCAGCAGTTGTGGCTCGTGGGTTCAGTAGTTGTGGCTCGAGGGCTCTAGAGCGCAGGCTCAGTAGTTGTGGCGCACGGGCTTAGTTGCTCCGTGGTATGTGGGATCTTCCTGGACAAGACCTCGAACCCATGTCCCCTTCATTGGCAGGTGGATTCTTAACCACTGCTCCACCAGGGAAGCCCTTAAGTTTCATTTACTGTCCACATTTATCATTATGCCATGCTGTTGATTTTTAACCTCTGGAGCCACGACAAAGTTCTGCTTGGAATGAAATAGTACATGGCATCAAACCAGGTGCTTGTGTTACACAGTTATCCTCAGAGCTGTAGGGAGTCAGCCATGTTCTTAAAAACAAAGCAACTACATTCACAGATGTAAGTTATTGATACCAATAAATAACTTGCATGCTTTGGTTAAAAATTCCCAGCTACATTTAAGCAAGTTTGCATAAATTGATTACCAAGAATTCCTAGCTGCAATAATACTTAATTATTGTCCCAGAACTCACAACTATAGTTTTGGGAACTAGATGCAAAAAACGTCCTCCATCCGGCTAAGACTTTTATTCGCATCTCCAGAAATTCAGGTAGATATTCGAGGGCCCTGGTATCTCAATGCCTAATGCTTCTGCAATTGCAGAGAACGAGGCGATTGTGAGATTAGCCCAAGTTCTGCTTGCCTGCTTTCTTTCTACTCAGGACCTGGGGAGATAATTTTCACTTGTTAGGAAAAATTAACCCAACCTCTCAAATTAAATGGATGCAAATCTCACAATCAGGGGCTCAGAATCCAAATGGAGTCACAAACGGTCTATTGTGCAGACCTGTCTTATGGAAACCTGATCCATTCATAGAGGAGTTGGGATCCTTCTTCGGGATGTATTTTGAGTTTTATGAAGACTCCCTTGGGAATCTGGAGCCCCCAAGGGAATGGGCTATCAGACACTGGAAGGGAACATTTGCCAATCACACCCAAGTCAGATCACCTTTACAGAAGAAATTGGTGTTGTTTATTGGTACTGAAATTGGTGCTCCTAGAGACATCCCTGATTTGGGCCCTGAACTTGGCTCTGGTGACTAACTGGGAGGCTGAATCCATAGCAAACTTCTGGAGCAGGGCCACGTTGTCACAATCCGCTGATTAATCCACGAGCAGGTTTCCAGGGCCCTTCTCCAGCTCCTGGGGCAAGTCATCTCTGTGTCTCAGTTTTTCCACTATCACAGGGATAACAGCAGCCCACATTGGAGAAAAAAATGATTGGAAAAGCAACGCAAGAGTACGCTGTGAGTACCAACACCGTACTCACAATTCCCTAAGCCTGGAGGCTCCCATCCACCATGGAGAAAAGTTTTATTTCCCTCCAGTGGTCAGGAAAACACTCACGCTTCATGGCTTCCTCAGCCCTCCAGCTTCCAGACCGAGGCAAACGGAGTCAGTGGGAAATTGCTGGGGAAGCCAGCTGTGCAACAGTGAACAACTGTCTTTGTGAGAGAGGAAGGCTGTGCCGGGCAGTGGCTAATGGGCCTGCGCAGTGGAATTTTTCTCCCTTTTTAACCAGACTGAGCCTCGCTCCCTTCTGGCAGGCAGACAGGTCCCCTCTTCCAAGTATGCAGGAAAGTTCTGTTTTGACAAGCACACACATTCTTTTTCAAAAGGCACAGAGGCAAACGCCTTTGTTGCAGACGGACCAACTCCCTTCCAGCCCAGGAGGTGAAAACCCTTTCATGAGCCACATAATGGGAGCAGCGCTGCACTGGCTGATGCAGGCCCCGAAAAGTACACAACTTCCATTCTGTGGCTTCCACATACATAATGTCCTTCCCCTCACAAATCCAAAGGCTGGCAGGGCTGTTTGTCCGGCACTGGGCCTGCAGGGAGCAGGGGGTTGGCAGGAGTCATGAGGCATTTTTCTGTGGGCTCTGGTTTCCTGGCCAGTTGAACCCAGTCCAATGATTGTCCCAAGGTTCTGCCAGATAAAACAAGGAGAGAGCTTTTCTAGATGCCTGGTGACTAAGAGAGGGGGAGGGAAGGCACAAGCAGGATGGGGGGAAGGGGCACCCAAGTCCCAGACAAGGCCGTGGCTCAGGAGACCCCTACCCGAGCAAGGACTCTGCCTCTGCCCCATGGAATGGCCTCCAGAGACCTTGCCCTTCAGGTGAATGCGTGGCACTCAGGCCCTTCTCCCCCTGGCACGGGGCCCTGATCTTAGCACCCCTTGTGACTGAAAGTCAACTTCCCTGGAACAGGGGGTTAGCATTTTCAGTGAACGAATCCCAGTTGCGATATTCAGTATTCTGAGCAGTCGGCCCTATCCGGGAGCAGTCTGGAAGGCTGCTGCTTCCCTGAGATGGTATCAAGAATGGTATAGGGACTTCCCTGGTGGTCCACTGGTTAAGACTCTGCGCTACCAATGCAGGGGGCCTGGGTTCGATCCCTGGTCAGGGAACTAGATCCCACATGCCACAACTAAAAAGATCCCGTATGCCGCAACTAAAAACATCCCGAATGCGGCAACAAAGATCCCACATGCTGCAACTAAGACCCGGTGCAGTCAAATAAATAAATAAAGATCTTCTTAAAATCAATTATTTAAAAAACAAAAAAAGAATGGCGTAAGACACTATCCAATTCCAAAGTACCCCACTGAACTGCCCGTCTACTGTGCTTGAACTTCATACACTTGGAACCACTAATTGGGAGTCACTAAAGCATCATCTTCAAAAACTTCTGCTTAATATTTACAAACAATGCTACCGACAAGGGCTTAATTTCCAAAATATACAAACAGCTCATACAACTCAATAACAAAAAAACAAACAACCCAATCAAAACATGGGCAGAAGACCTAAATAGACATTTCTCCAAAGAAGACTTAGAGATGGCCAATAAGCACATGAAAAGATGCTCAACATTTCTAATTTTTAGAGAAATGCAAATCAAAATTACAATGAGCTATCACCTCACACTGGTCAGAATTGCCATCTTCAAAAAGTCTATAAATAATAAATGCTGGAGAAGGTGTGGAGAAAAAGGAACCCTCCTACACTGTTTGTGGGAACATAAATTGGTATAGCCACTTTGGAGAACAATATGGAGGTTCCTTAAAAAACTAAAACTAGAGCTACCATATGATCCTACAATCCCACTCCTGGGCATATATCCAGAGAAAACCATAATTTGAAAAGATACATGCACCCCAATGTTCACTGCAGCACTATTTACAATAGCCAAGACATGGAAGCAACCTAAATGTCCATCAACATATGAATGGATAAAGAAGATGAGGTACACACAAACAATGGAATATTACTCAGCCATAAAAAAGAATGAAATAATGTCCTTTGCAGCAACATAGATGGACCTGGAGATTATCATACTAAGTAAAGTAAGCCAGACAAAGACAAATATCATATGATATCACTTATATGTAGAGTCTAAAAAATGATACAAATGAACTTATTTACAAAACAGAGACTCACAGACATAGAAAACAAACTTATGGTTACCAAAGGTGAAAGGAGGAGTGGGGGGGGGATAAGTGAGGAGGTTGGGATTAACATATACACACTACAATATATAAAACAGATAAGCAACAAGGTCCTACTGTATAGCACAGGGAACTATATTCACTATCTTGTAATAACCTATAATGGAAAAGACTACGAAAAAGAATATATATATATATATGTATAACTGAATCACTTTGCTGTACACTCGCAACTAACACAACACTGTAAATCAACTCTACTTTGATTATTTTTAAAGTTCTATTTCAGATGCACATGTTAAGTTCACTATTATGTTCTAATTAAAATACATAAAGTCATGTAGGCAAATTACAAAATATATGTGGACTTCACTCTCCTGGGGGGTCTACTGGCTACTCCTCTGGGACCTCTTCTTCTTTTGTCCTGGTTCTATGTTCCTCTCACTTCCTCAACATGAAGACCCTCCTTCCACATCAGTCTCAACACACCCACACTGGATTGACTATTTCCTAGTGTCTAAGCCGAGGAGTTAAACACAGAAGTTGTCCAATGTCCAGTATTTAAAGTGTGGATACTTTCTGTGTTGGTCACAGTTCAGCAATTCTATTTCTGTTGCTCTGTTATTTTGGTACCTAAGTGTGACTGCATAGATGTGTGAAATGTTGACAATTCCAGAGGAGCTCTTTTCTCCTGAAATATAAGGGCTCTATGATACCGCTTTTTGTAAAAATGTCTTTGAAGTCTTCCCTACAAAGTGCCTGAGTTCAGCCCTGCAGAGGTGGGCAGGGTGAGAGGGTGAGAGCTCCCGATAGGCAGGAAGAGGACATCATCCAGGCTGCTGGTGGCCAAAAGGATTCTGGTAACTCCAGGCTCTTTCCCCTGCAGTCACTTTAGGTCTCTCACTATCGAATGCCCCTCTGGCTCTAACAATTTTTCTCTGACCATAAAATGTGGCTTAGCCAATGCTCGATGTTTAATTATTTCAATTTCATTAAGTCTAAGTTACTCAGATTGTCTTCTTGTCTTCCAGTTCTTTCAAACCCAACCTGAAGAGTATTTGAGACCTAGGGCTTTAGGATCAATGCAGGGAGAAAGGTCCAGGCTTCTAAGCCATTCCCACCTCTAGGTAAATGCATAAAAAGAATAAAACAGGGCTCCCCTGGTGGCGCAGTGGTTGAGAGTCCGCCTGCCGATGCAGGGGACGCAGGTTCGTGCCCCGGTCCGGGAAGATCCCACATGCCGCGGAGCACCTGGGACCGTGAGCCATGGCCGCTGAGCCTGCGCGTCCGGAGCCTGTGCTCCACAACGGGAGAGGCCACAACAGTGAGAGGCCCGCGTACCGCAAAAAAAAAAAAAAAAAAAAAGAATAAAACAAACCTATATACTAGGAAGCCTAAGGCTTCCCACTGACTTTTCACTTTCTTTTTGTTTTTAATGAAGGCTAAGGAAGGCAGAACTGTGAGGCGCACGAGAGGAACGGGACAGAAGAGAGAGCGGTGCCAGTTTAGGCCAGAACCATTGGTACAGATGGTCCGGCAGGAGCAGCGCTGGACATCATCTGCATTGGCCGGAACACAGCACAAACCTTCAGAGCCTCGGTGAGCCGCATTGGCAGCTCCAGCCAGTTTCACCCCTGAGACCAGGCCAGCGGTGACCTCAGGGAGTGACCAAGTTCAAGGTGAGGCTTCTTAGTGTCGGCACAAGTCCCAGAGACAGGAGAGAGGCCAAAATCACAGACAGAGACAAGGGCTAGGAGCCCGGAAGCTGGAGTGGAAACCAGGCAAGAAGGACCCCAGCAATGAACATTCTAGCTGGAAACTTCCACTTAACAGTCATCAACTGCCTTGAATGCGGATGGTAAGATGCTGGGACGAGACAGCTGGGTTCAAGGAAGGAAGAAAGCAACCATATACTGGTAGGTAGAGTTGGGCACAAGAAGGGTTTCAGGTAATGCTTTAGGAATGATTTAACATTTCAAAGCCTAACATTTTTAGCCCTTTGTGGCTTTATAGGAGGATGTGCCCCTGTCTTCTGGAGCCGTACCATAACTACCTGGCCCAGGCCCATCCTTGAGTCAGATAAAGGCAGTGGCCGTAGTGTGACAGCAGTCGAGCTATTGGCACACATCCTGCATCCCGGGTGCCTATGTGGGGCCAGAGGGCTACTCCCCTAACCAGGGGATGTCTTGCTCTTCCCCTGCCTTGTTTCCAAACCTCATTCATTTATTCAATAAACAGTTATTAAACAATTACAGTGTGCCTTGTGCCATGCTATACAGAACTGGTTCCTTATAGTCTGGTGGGGATTTCAGACAGTAGGGAGGCAAATAAAAATAATTACAAGTGATTACCAATTATGATCATGGTTTTGAAGATAAAAATATGATGCTACGAGAAAGAAAAAGCGGGGTTACCTACTTCGGAATGGGAAATCCATGAAGACCTCCCTGGAGGAGTGGCATTTAAGCTGTGGCCTGAATCAAGAGCAGGAGTGGGAGAGAGATCACGCAGGCAGAAGGAAGAGCATATGTGAAGGCGCTGACTCAGGAAGGAGCTGGAAGCATCACAGAACCGAAGCAGGCTTAGTCTGGGTATGTTGTCATGGTGGTGACAAAAGGCAGAAGCAGAAATGCAAATGGAAATGTGTAAGTGCTCTGTCAAGCATCTGCTTGTGTCACCTCTACTAACATCCCATTGGATAAAGCAAGTCACATGGCTGGATGCAGAGAGAGTGGGAGGTCATCAGAGGTCATGGCAAAGTACATGACTGAAGGAAGGAGTGAGGTATTCGAGCCATAGATGTGATCGCTCTACCACACCTGCACTCTTCTTTTTTTGCTTCTTGGTAAAGGAGGAGAGCTCATCTCACTAGGAATTTGGCCTGATTTAATGTTGGAGGATCACTGACAATTTTTCCTTTATATATTTTAAATTTACATACCAAAAACTTCACCTTTTTTTTTGTATACTTCTATGATTTCTACCACTTGCAGAGACTTGTGTAACCACTACCACAAATAAGATACAGCGTATCTTCATCACTCTTCAAAATTTCCTTAGGTCACTGCTATTTTGAGAGCTCGTGTCTGGATGTTACACCCCAAAGAAAACAGGTAGGGTTTCTTTGTTTGTTTGTTTTTAACATCTTTATTTGAGTATAATTGCTTTACAATGGTGTGTTAGTTGCTGCTGTATAACAAAGTGAATCAGCTATTTATAGCCCCATATCCCCTCCCTCTTGCGTCTTCCTCCCACCCTCCCTATCCCACCCCTCTAGGTGGTCACAGAGCACCGAGCTGATCTCCCTGTGCTATGCGGCTGCTTCCCACTAGCTATCTGTTTCACATTTGGTAGTGTATATATGTCCATGCCACTCTCTCACTTCGTCCCAGCTTACCCTTCCCACTCCCCGTGTCCTCAAGTCCATTCTCTACATCTGCGTCTTTATTCTCGTCCTGCCCCTAGGTTCTTCAGAACCTTTTTTTTTTTTTAGGTTCCATATATATGTGTTAGCATATGGTATTTGTTTTTCTCTTTCTGACTTACTTCACTCTGTATGACAGATCCTAGGTCTATCCACCTCACTAACAAATAACTCAATTTCAAAGCTGGTGGTTTTGAATGAGAAAAGTTAAATCCTTGACAGCACCTCTGGAGTGTTCTGTAGCCAAAACTTGAGGTTTAGCTGAGAAAATGCCCTAGTCAAAAGGGTAAGCCATCAGATGGAACACCCTATGAAGACTACGGTAACAAGAAATTTAAAAATCTTCATGTTGGAGGGATCTCAGCTGGAAGAGATCTCCACCCCACCATTTTACAAAAAATACTAAATCCCTGATGGGTTTGAGTGCATTTTCAAGGAGGAGGGGAGAGAAAGAAAGAGAGAGAGAGAGAGAGTGAGAGAGCTAAAACAAGAACCCAAGTTTCCTGCTCAGTCCAGTGTTCTTTCTGCTGTTCAAAGCTTCTTTAGCCATTGGCTACTCAGCTCCTTTATAATGTTCATCTCTACCTTTTGTGTTCATTCTCTGATCATCTGGCCCAGTGGGAATGGACTGGTCTCTCAGTGCTCTATTTTCTTAACTTCTCTAGTAGAAGCTGAAGGCATTGTTTTTCTCCAAAGAACCCTATTTGGTGCTCAGGGATTTGAGATGCCTCCCCTAGGTTTGCAGAGGGAACGAGGTTTTAGTTCCCAGAAAATTTAATACACAGTTTGATCTTTGCTACTCTATTGAACTCCTACTGAGTTTGCATTTCCTTATCTCATAGCTCTCCCAGCTGCCAGGTAATTTGATCTGGATTTGTCTTATCAGTCTGAGGACAGCAAGCAGGTGATGAATGAAGGGGTAGGGAGGCAGCTGTCTCTTCTTTGAAGCCATGGCATTTTTGGAAGGGACTGTGTGTGTGTGTGTGTGTGTGTGTGTGTGTGTGTGTAGCAGTTGCTAGAAATGGAGGTAAAACTCACTCCTACACTTCTTAGCCCAAGAACTGTAGTGTTCTTTGTCTTTGCTCCCTCCAATTCACTTAGATGGGACTCTTTCATCTTGAGGGTTCTTGGTGTTCATGGGGTTTTGTGGTGGCCTGGTCATTGTGGCTCTCTTCCCAGAGGACAGAATTTCCCTGGCATGACTTTGGTTGATCTTAAAACAGTAGCTCACACTTATAAACCATGGTCAGATGCTCAAGCTGAGTGTGGAATGGCACGGCAGGTGGATTATTCAACCTTCCAGAAGACAAGCCCTGTTGGTACCGTGGGGCTGCTGCCCCAGGTAACCTGGCTAGGTCTTGAGCTTCAGAAGTGAGATTAGAGGATCAAGGAGAAGCTGTTGAGGCATGGCATCTGACCCACTTAAACCTGTTATACTCTCTTCAAGAGTCTGAATGTCCTTTGAGAGGCAACGCCTCTTCATTGTATCTCTCCTGCGTGACTGCGGGGAGAAAGCCCTCTATTTCTACTGGAATAAAAAAAATAAGCAGGGAAAACGGAATCTAGACTAATGGACATCCAGACCCAGCAGGACAAAGCCCTGTGATGATGAAACCACCAGGCTGACTCTGTGCAATACTATTGCTGCCATAGACTAAAGAGAAAGGTACCCAGCCCACCCACCTGATACCTCAGCATCCCTGTGCCTTGGGGGTGTGATGTCATAAAACAAGTCAACCATCATTTAAGGGAGTCATTTCAGGGTTTCCCATCCCTGCTCTCTGGCTCACTTTCCCTCTGCTGCTGTCACCAGGATGTCAGCACTCAAATTAATGCAAGGCCCCAAACCAAGCAAGCATCAATTGGATTGTCAGCCCAGTGAACGACCCACCCTGGGGACCTGCTGTTATAGCCCTACCTCAGCTGTCACCTTCCTGTGGCCTTCCACTTTCCCCAGGCAAGCAGAGCTGCCAGAAACAGCAGTCAGCCTCTCCCAGAGGAAGGGAAAGCTGGGTGGAAGGTCAGGTAAACACAGGGCCTGAAAAAGCTCTTCCCTCCCCGACTCACACACGCTGCTGTGTCTTATCCTGGCTTCAAGCTAAGGACCTCTAAATCCAGCCACAATAGTAACACTGGGATGGCAGGAAGAACGTTCAGCCCAGAAACCACGTCCTCTGCCGCGCCACAGCTGGCACCAGTGAAGGACGTGGAGTTAAATCGAAAAGGAATTTGGATGACAAAGTGACATGATGTCCATCTCAGCTAATGATAGGACAAGTTGGTCTTCCATCACGGGCCAGGCAAAACTGCCAGGCCCAGATCTGTATTGAAAAGCTATTTCTCATGGTTTTAAGTCACCAGCTCAAGCTCAATATCTAAAACAAAGAGAATGAATTATGGAACAGGACGAAGGGAGCTTGTTAATTTTCTCACTGATACACTGTGAAATGAAAGCTTTATTCTAAGAATGGTATATCCTCAGGGCTCTCTCTGGAGAGACGCTGACAAATCCAAATGTCCTTACTGTTTCCTTTACCCCCTACTTTAGGGCTTTTTTGATATACATTTATAAAATATGTATATTTCATGGTATGTCTGTATCTGTAGGACTCGGGGAATTCAAGTCTGTGATTCTCTTTAGGACTTCTTTGACCATAAAAAGTGTTTAGGTGGTATTATTGAACACACACACACACACACACACACACACATCAGATTGTGTACAGCCTGTCTGCATGTATTACAGAGATACCCCTGCAGGCTGCTGGCTATTGTCCACGCTGGTGAGCTACAGCCCATCTCCAACTGGAACCCAATGAAATAATCATGATAATTTTGCCGTCATGTATCACCTTTCATCAGGAAGGATGAAAGGACTTCAGAAACTCTGGGCTCCTCTTTGATCCGGGCTCCTATCTAGTGCACCAATCTCCATTGTGTATTCTGCCCCTACCCCACAGATGGGCCTCCCATTGATGGTAATTGAACTTCCATATGCAGAGCACCAAGGGGCCTGCCTGGCCTGAGAGCCTCCTGTCGGCTGCCAGGAAGGAGAGGGCTGCTTCCAGAGGGCCTGCAGTGCCTGTTCAGCGTTTGCAACAGGGCATGGACTATAAACATGGGGAAAGAGGGAAGGAATTCTTAGCAGCAACTTCAGTTTTTAGAGAGGGATGCTTAACGGCAGGTGGAGGAACATTCTAGGCAGCGATAATACAAATCTCCAGAATGTAGGTGTTGCCTAAGGCTCTGCTCTTAGCGGTCTTCTCAGCCACACCCAGGACTTTAGGTATTAGCTTTAAGGGAAGGACTTTGAAATATATATCCCAGACTCCAACTCTCCCCTCGGTCTAGCTAGGCCTCTCCAGCTGTCTCCTGGGCATTTCCATCCACATATTTCGCTGGAACTTCTCAACTTCCACCAAATATAATGTATGGTTCTTCCTCCTTTGCTCTCAAATAGTTCCCTTCCCTGACTTTCCTATATGTAGTTGCTGGAGTTAGAGTGAGCCGTGGGTAAGTCAGTCAAGATCTTTGTTCTCATGGAGCTTGCATTTTGGAGAGGGGGTGGGGAGGGGAGAACGCAATAAACAAATAATAAATGAAGATGAGAAATGCCAGGGAGTGATGGGTCAGGTGATGATAGGCTAGGGGTGTGGACTGCCTTGGACAGCGATCAAAACTGCCCTCTCGGGGCTTCCCTGGTGGCGCGGTGGTTGAGAGTCCACCTGCCGATGCAGGGGACGCGGGTTCGTGCCCCGGTCCGGGAAGATCCCACATGCCGCGGAGTGGCTGGGCCCGTGAGCCATGGCCGCTGAGCCTGCGCGTCCGGAGCCTGTGCTCCGCGACAGGAGAGGCCACAACAGTGAGAGACCGGCGTACCGCAAAAACAACAACAACAACAACAAAAACCCACAAAAAAACTGGCCTCTCTAGGGAGAGGATCGGGAAGAAAAGCATTTCAGGTGGAGGGAAGAGCAAGCACCAAGACCCCACGGCAGCAACGAGATTTGCCTGTTTGTGAAACAGAAGAGATGCTGGGCTGCTGGAGTATGACAGAGGGTAAATGGGAGGAGAGGAGGTGGGAGAGGTGGGCAGGGAGCAGATGAGGCAGGGTGTGCTGTGTGAAGTTTGGATTTTAATCTGAGTGCCGTTCAAAGTCAGAGGAGGGTTTCGGCAGGGGCTCTGGGAGCTGACGTCCATTACTGGCATCTCTCAGCTGAGCCTTTCAGTCACTTTGACTCTTCTCTGTATCACACACCTCTCGCTTTCCACATGGGCAGTATCTAACAGGGAATGAGGGTAAGGTTTTGGTAATCCTCCAACTCCCCGCATCTCCCCTCCAGGGTCTTGGACAGAGTCCTCTGTGTTCAAAACGACTATAGCAGCCAAACGGAAAACAAAGCATCCCTTTTGTGATCACTGGGAAAGCACCAGTACCCCTAAGCTGTGAATGTGGCTTAGGCTAGCGGACCAAAGCATAGTTTTCTCATATTCTGAGAATTTAAACCTTGGAACCCACCTGCCTAGGCATGCCTGCTGGAGGAGGGGGTGAGCGTGGGGTGGGAGAATGGAGACTGGCTGGTGCAGCCATCTCTCAGCTGCTGTCAGTGTTGGCTGCTAAAGGATCACACCTGTTTCCTCTGCCAAAGAACTCCCTTGGGAGGTCACACCTCCCCATCAGGGGGCAGTGGGCAGCCCATGACCCACTGGCATGGGGGTACAAAATGCCGGCCCCTTACCACCGGGTGAGACAAGTCTGTGGTGCAGTTCATGCTCCAGAGCTCCCTTGGGGTCAGACCAAAGCAGTCTCCAGCTGAGCACGCTTCCTCCTTGCTCTGTCCTCTGCTCCATCTGGCTCCCCCACTCCCCTTCCCCCGACAGCATACTCTCAAGACACACGCCCGCAATCACCTTTTCAGGCTCTGTTTCTCAGGAAGGTAACCTAAGACAAGTGGAGATATAGCCAGACCTTTGAAGGATCCTGGACTTAGGCTCTCTGCCACCTGTCTCCTTTAAATTCATCCATTTATTCAACAGACAGTTGAGACATGTTTCGTACACTCAAGACCATGAGAAACCCAATGGGCACAGCCCATGCCATCGTGGAGAGTACTAACAGGGGGAAACGCAGACATTAGACGGGTAAATGCATCCATTGGGTACAGGGTGGCCAGGCAGGTCTTCCTTGCTGTAACGGCATATTTTCAGGATGATGGAGGGGTAAGAGAAGCACAGCCACCAGCCACCAGAGCCTTTCTTCTGCTTCGGGAGCTGCTGGGATGTAGTTGGGATTAGGGGCCAAAATGACATTATTTAGTTTCACCATCTCCCTTGAGCTGACTCTTGTCAGTCAACCCACATAGGGAGGCGCAGTTAAAGGGGAGAGGACACTGTAGGAGGCCCCTTGAGGTGCTCACTCCTTGTTTTTCTAATTCTTTTACCTTTTGGAAAGACTTGCTCTTTTCAGCCTCTCAGGAGGATGGTCTACCCATAGGCGATATGGCTGCCTCCCCAAATAATCTGGCCAGGATTTTAACCACCAGCCCACAAAATCCTAAACAGTTTATGCCCAGCAGCCCATGCTGTGAGCTGAGATTCATGCTGCAGTTCCCATGACTGAAGGAGAACATTCCAGCCATCCCTGGGCTCTTCTATGGAGGCTATATCTTGCCAACGAATTCTTTTTGCCCTGGGACCCGTGGCCACTCTGCTGGGCTGAGAATCTTCCTGTGTTCACGGGGTTCTCCTGCTCCCAGGGGCACCAGTCGTCTCAGTTTCCCACCTGGAGGAGGTAGAGGAAAGCTGTTGGCTGACACTTGTTCAGGCCACTCTGAGATGTGCAGCCTAGGGAAGACCTCTGTGAATGGCAGTCAGATCCCAGCATCCTCTGTGAGTGCCTGCTAGCGGAAGAGATCCCTTAGGGCCAGCAGCAGCAGCATCTTGTGTGCCCCGTGCAGTTACACAAGGCTGCCCCCTCAGAAGGGTCTCGTGCTTGGTTTAATGCTCTTGGTTTCATGGTCAGCAGTGGGAGAAGAGAGGAGTGGGGGCAGAGGAAATCCCGCTTGATCGTCAAGAGGACCAGATCTGTCTTCTCTTGCCCTGGCAGATGTCTGGAGCTGGTCATTTTTCTCAGGGAGCTCTTGTGGGCTCCTTGGAGGCTTCCTGCTAGCCCTGCACTGAGAGTTGTCTCCCTCCAAACAGATGTTTCTCTCTTCCAAGAGTCAGCTGAGGCTCTTTCCACAGCCCTTAGAGATCCAGCATTCCCCCTCAGCTCCTGGGGCTTCTCTTCAGAGGAGCCCAAGCGAACCCCACTCTTTCTTCTGCAGAGCCCTCTTCCACCCAACTCTGTCTCCTCAGTCGTGCCGCCATGGGCCACTTTGTCTCTCTCAGCTGTGCAGTAAGACACTGACCTTTCCTTCCACACTTCCCAATGCAGGCCACGCATGTCACAGCGTTCTGAGTGGCCCCATGGAAACCCCCTCACTAAATTTGAGGCAAAAGTAGCACTTCCTAGCACTTCCCGTAAGTGGAGTGAGACATCTCATGTCATGGCAACGGCTCTCCCCAAAAATAAACACACACACCCCTTCAAAATTCTCTCTCCCCACTCTCTACTATATTTGTGTATTTTCTATACAAAATATAGTAGACTGGTGGGTGAGAGAAGACTCAGGAGTTTTGAAACCAGTTCTTGACAATTTTCTTTCTTTCTTTCTTTTTTTAAAACATCTTTATTGGAGTAGAATTGCTTTACAATGGTGTGTTAGTTTCTACTTTATAAAAAAAGTGACTCAGCTATACGTATATATATATATCCCCATATCTCCTCCCTCTTGCGTCTCCCTTCCACCCTCCCTATCCCACCCCTCTAGGTGGTCACAAGGCACCGAGCTGACATCCCTGTGCTATGCTACTGCTTCCCACTAGCTATCTGTCTTACATTTGGTAGTGTACATATATATGTCCATGCCACTCTCTCACTTAGTCCCAGCTTACCCTTACCCTTCCCGTGTCCTCAAGTCCATTCTCTAGTAGGTCTGTGTCTTTATTCCTGTCTTACCCCTAGGTTCTTCATGACATTATTTTTTTCTCAAATTCCATATATATGTGTTAGCATACGGTATTTGCTTTTCTCTTTCTGACTTACTTCACTCTGTATTACAGACTGCAGGTCCATCCACCTCACTACAAATAACTCAATTTCGTTTCTTTTTATGACTGAGTAATATTCCATTGTATATATATGTGCCACATCTTCTTTATCCATTCATCTGTTGATGGACACTTAGGTTGCTTCCATGTCCCGGCTATTGTAAATAGAGCTGCAATGAACATTGGGGTGCATGTATCTTTCTGAATTATGGTTTTCTCAGGGTATATGCCCAGTAGTGGGATTGCTGGGTCATATGGTAGTTCTATTTGTAGTTTTTTAAGGAATCTCCATACTGTTCTCCATAGTGGCTGTACCAGTTCACATTCCCACCAGCAGTGCAGGAGGGTTTCCCTTTCTCCACACCCTCTCCGGCATTTATTGTTGACAATTTTCTTTATAATTTTTTTCTTTTGGCCGCGCCTCACGGCTTGCGGGATCTTAGTTCCCCGACCAGGGACTGAAACCTTGCCTTCGGCAGTGAAAGCACAGAATCCTAATCACTGGACCACCAGGGAATTCCCTACTTTGTAATTTTTACATGAGGGATCTGGCTTTGGAATTTCACACTATTTTGTCTCATTGTCTCTGGGGAAACTTCAATATTAAGATCTTGATACATGCTAGGCCCTGGACTAAGCACCATCACTTAAATAACAGACTATGTACAAAGCCCTATGAAGTTTATGAAGTATCTCACATACCCTACCTCAACTGATTCTCCCAACAGCTCTGTGATAGACATTATTATGTCCTCGCTTTACAGGTAAATCTTTTGAGATTCAGTTGGCTGTGTGGCTGGTCCTTGTCACTTCCCTAAGAAGTAGGACAGCCGGGGTGGAGACCCCCCTCCCAGGTTTTCTTACTCCCAAATGCCCGTTCTACCTTGGCATCTCTGCCCAGGAAACAGACGTGGATGTTGGTGACCATGACAACAGCTTCCCATCAGCACTCTGTGAGGTATGGGAGTAATGGGTATGAACATGCTTTGCAAACCATACAACAAACGACCAATGGAGTGTGATACTATTTATGTGGTTATTACTTTTAGCTTCTGGGTCATCTGGGTTGACTATTTAGGATGCCGAAGTTCACAGTCACCTGGAATGGTCATCCCACTGGACTTTGGACCACTCTGAACACGGTCTACCCTTGCCTTCACCTCATGTGCCCTGTTTTGTGTATTTGGGGGTCCCTGCCCACAAGTGAAGGTTACTTTTCCTGCCTCTCAGTACTTCAGGCCTCTGCTGATTGTCTCACCTAATTACCTTGCCTTCACAAAGGTGAGAAGGTCGAGGCAAAACTTCAAATCCCAGCTAGGCTACCCGTTTTCATGCTTTCAGTGGCCTGTCAGAGACCATAGCTTCTGACCTGGTCAAGTCCCACACTAGTCATGCCATCCCAAAGAGTGTCTGACATGGTGGGCAAGGAATCAGGCTTCTGGGTGAAATTTACATGTGGACAAGATCTTGTACCTTCAGATCTTACATCAGATGGTCATCTACAGAGGACTACCCCGGCCTTGAGTGGAAGCAGCTTTGTACTCACTGAGGACATTGTACATGATCTAGAGGAGTTATCAAAAGGGCAGAGGAACTCAAGTTAAGGAAACACTGGGTAAAAACAAGCAACAAAAGATAATAATATTTAGTACATAATGTATTTAGTACCTGCTAAGCACTTTCATGCATTATTTTTTATCCTAACACTAAGCTCATCGGTCTGTAGGGTAGGTATAATTATTTCCACTCTTCAAATCAGGAAGCTGGGGTACAGAGAGGTTAAGTAACTAGTCCAAGGTCACATATAAGTGATAGACACAGGATTCAAACCTGGATCTTTCTGAGTTTGAAGCTTATGTTATTAATCATTATGCTGTGTGTGATCTGACTTCTTAGGGACACTGGAGAGGAAAACGGTAGATGTATCAAATGTGGGGGAAACCATAAGAGCTATTTTAAAGAAAGAATAAAGCACCTTTGTTCCAAAGTTCCATCAGTGAATACGCCATGAAAATGTGTATGATTCTTCTAGATTCGTCTCTTCCAAAGTTTCCCAAGCACTCTGCCTTGGCTCATAATGTAAATAATGGCTCTACAACTGAAGTTTTGCAAGCTAAACCATCTTTAAAAGAACTCTGGATGTGTTACAGAAAAGTGATTTTCCAAAAACACACATTCCTTTAAAATTTCATTCTGAAGGGCAGTCATGAGGCCTCCTGCCCCTGTGGCCAAATGCACCACATTAAAGCAAATGAAAACATAACTCAGATGGTTAATATGAATTAGCCTTTCCATAACCCTTCATATTGTCAAAGTGCTCTGCCCTGCTGCTTCTGGTTTATATAAACTAAGTGATTCAGTCAGCCCAACACCAGGAAGAAAGATTTCACCAGGCTTTGATTGAATTAAATGGTCTACCATTCTTTGGCCAATGCTAAAGGTTTTATATGAAATTGAAACAAGAGAAAATTCCTGGGCTAAGAAAGTCTGATGACCAAGAAAACCTCTGGAATAATATTCTCACTACAGTCAACCAAGAAAATATCCAAGCGCCCCCCCACCCCTCAAGTAGGTAGCAACTCTGTAAGAAAATAATTGGTGGGCCTTTGTTCTTTCCCTCTCTACAGAGTGAAAGCACCAACCCTTTCCATTTGGTGGCATGGTTAGCATGTTAGTGAGTTTTGTCCCCAAATCCAACGTACCCTGAAGAGCAGTGTCTCAATTCAGGTACTCCCATCAGCAGACCCCGAGACAAGAATTTGAGTGTGAATGGCTTATTTGGAAGCGCACGCCAGGAAACTCTGGTAAGAGAGTGGAGAATTAAAATAGGGAAGAAAAGCAACCAATGAAAGATCCATATTCAAATAAGTAGCCGCTTTGGGACACTAGAGCTTAATCCTGCTTGGGCCCTTAGTGACTCTGCGTTTCCAGCCTGATGGGTAAGGAGCTGGGGTATTTACACACCACCATTACTTATAGGTTAATAGCTGCTGGATAAGGATGTCAAATCCCCAGCAATTCCAGCCCTCCCTCCCGCAGGCGGAGCCAGCTCCAGCAAGCCAGAGAGAGCCCGCAGGCGAAGTGCCACAGGTGCTACAGTCAACATGCATAGAAATGGTAGATGCGATGCATGCTGCATCTTGAGGAGGGGTGGAAGAAGGTGAGAAAAGTGTAGAGGCAGGGCTGACTCACGTATTAGGCCACTGTCTGGGGCCCATGATGCTTTTAGGGGCCCACGAAAATGTTTTAATTTGAATTTCTTCTAAGATCAGAAAAAAGAATGAACATAATCATTAAAAAGATATAATAAAAATCCAGCTTGTATTTGTCTTTATACCAGCACTGTCATAAAATATAATTTTTAATATTTTTTAATGGAGGAAGGGGCCCATGGAGACTCACAAAGTCATACACGGTCCTTGCGCAGAGGAAAAGCTTCAGTTATTTTTCTTGATTTTTGGCATATTCTACCGTTTCAAATGGCTCACACTGGTCCAAACCACCTACCTCTCCTGTTTCATTCCCTTCCTCTTTTCTTTCTTTCTCTTCTGCTTCCATGCTCCTGTGTCCCTCCTGCTGTATTTTTCTTTGTGTATCTGTAGTAGACATCTGTTATTTTTGTCTGCCCAGCATCTACTCCCAAACCTTTTGATAAAAGCCTCTGAATTTGCTTTTGAGAAGCCAGTCTGCCCTACCCGCTCCTGGCCAAGAGACAGGCAGGCACTTGACATAAATGAGATACTTGCTCCTTGGAATGTGACTTCTGAACAGAGTAATGTAAAAACTACATTACTTCCTGCTGCCCAGATCCCTGGTGTGCCCTAGCTCCCATCCTCTTTGAAATCTCATTCTTCAGCTCTTCCTTCCATTCTGTAATGTATAAGATAGATAGATAACGTATATGAGAGGCATATATATATATGCCAATATATATACATATGTATAGGAGAGGCATACCGTGTTCATAGATTAGAAGACTCAAGACCATAAAAGCCATCCATTTTTGTTGATTTGATATCCCAAACAAAATATGAGTGGTTTTTCTTTCCATGAAAACTAGTAAGTTCTTTCTAGAATTTCTATTGCAATGCAAAGAGCAAAGGATAACCAAGACACTCTTGAAGAAAAAAACATAAATTAGGATGATTTGCTGTACCAGATGACAAGAATTATTATAAAGGTTTAATTATTGAGGTACAGATAACTAAGGTAAAAATCTAGACAAATACACCAATGATACAGAATAGAGAACCAAGAAACAAACCCATATATGTATAGATACTTGATTTATGACAAAGATGGCACTGCAGAGGATTAGAAAAAAGACTTTTCAGTAAATGGTGCTGGGACAATGAGATACCTACATGAAAAAAAAAAATGAAGTGGATCCCTACTTCGTACTATACACAAAAATCAATTCCAGATGGATTTAAACCTAAACGTGAAAGGCAAAACAACAAATTCTTTAGAAGATAATATAGGAAAATATATTCATTATCTTGGAGGAAGGAAATAATAGAGAAACACATAGTAATTAATGAAATAGAAATTTGTTAAGATGGTAGATCTAATGTTAAATGTTCTTATCACAAAAACAGTAGTAGGAAACTTTTAGAGGTGATGGTTACATTTATGGCATTGATTATGGTGATACTTTCACAGATGTATACTTATCTCCAAACTCAAGTTTCAAAACTCAAAATCAAGTTGTGGGAAAGTCTTTGCCTCCCTGGCTCTTCCACTCACCCCTTTCTTGTGAACTTTTCACACCTCTTGGGTTAAACAAGGCACAGAAAACACTGACCTACAGGAAAAGATTACTAAACAGGATTCAAAGTTAAGAACTTGTTCATAAAAATCACCTTTAAGAGCATGAAATTACCTTTAAGGACATGGAAATGCAAGCCACAGAGTGGGAGAAAACCCATTTGGAACACATATAACTGACAGAGGACTTGTATCTGGAATATAAAGTACTATAAATCAATAAGAAAAAGGCATACAATCCAATGAAAAAACAGGCAAGGGACTTGGGCAAGTCATTTAGAGAAGAGGATGTCCAAATGGCCAAAAATACATGAAAAGGTGATTAATTTCATTGTAATGAAAACTGCAACCACAATGAGATGCCAATGGATGTCTCTGACGAGGGAGACCAAGTGTCTTCCAGGTTCAGAGGAAATTTACTCTTTACTGTATACACTTTTGCATTAAGTATATTTTACATTATACTTGTATTTAAGTTAAAATAAGGAAATCAAAGTACATTTGAATTAGAGAAGGAAAACAATGGAGGGAAGAACAGAATTGACAAGACAAACCCTATTTCCTTGCTGTGGAACAGTGACAGGCATCAGCTGATTGATGTTCTTGAGCTCTGACAACCACACAAAGAGAAACTCATGGCTGATAGATTAATTGATGGAGTAATCCAACAGGTAATTCAGGCTCCCAGACCACTTTTTCTTTTCTAAAAGAAGTCTGGTTTAGTGGGAAATCTGGTTTTCTTTAGCTCGTGGAGGGTCATACTAGCCTGGGATGATATCTTACTGACTTGAAATAAACCCCTTTGGAATACATGTATGTTTTAACTGAATTATTTATGGAGGGGCTAAATTTTTCTATCCTGATGGACCAGTCATTCACCGAATATTGACTATACCACGTGCCACACACTGTACTAGATAATGAGGATGCAGCAGTGAACAAAATAGACAAATTCTCTGCCCCCTTGAAGCTAATCTAGAAGGAGAAACAGAAAATAAATAGCAAGAACAACAAAGAATTGAGGGTAGTGCTATTTCAGATAGGGTGGCCCTGCAAGGCCTCTTTGAGGAGCTGAGATTTCAGCAGAGAGTGGAATGAAATGAGAGCGGGAACCATACATCCTCCACAAAGGGAACAGCAAGTGCAAGAGGCCTAAGGTGGTCTGCGTATTGATGGGCTCTACTGGGGTGATTGTTGATTCATGGGATTCGATGCTGTTTTACTGTGCTGTTTCCTTTAAAGAGGTAAAGTTACAAGTAGGTTTCATGTCTGTCATTCGTCTGGATGCGCTCCCCTAGACAAGCCTGGGTTGAGCGTAGATATTGTCAGTGACCTGCTATGAAAGAACAGATTGTCTGCCCTGGTATCATGGCCATGTCATTCATATCCTGGAATGGCTAATGAGGTGTCTTCTTTTGGTATAAAACTAGGGTCTGGGGATTGTTGGACTAATTCTGTAATGTCTCCAAAGTAAAGAGGGCATCACTAACCACCATCATAAACTGGGGGTCTTAAGCTCCCTCCCACCTCTCCTCTCGGTATTCAGAGGGCGTATCTTGAGCTTCCAGACCCCATCCAGGACCACTTGTTGCTCCTATTCCCACAGTCTTCCTTTGGGTTCCGACTTACACTCTTGTTTCTTCCATACAAAAGCCCTATTTTCTTTTCTTCCACAATGAAAGTTGGCTCGTCAAAACCTAGAGCTCAAACATTTAGCAACCAGAAAACTGGTTCCCCTTTCCTTGGGGGCAGGGAGGGCTTGCTCTTCAAACTCTGCCAGCAAGTGATGAGCTATGTGCTTTCCATCCTAGAGGTGGGAAGTGTCCTCCACTCCCAGAGCAGATTGTGTCCCACTAATGGGACAAAGGAAAGGGAGGAGAAATAGTTGTCAACATGTAAAGCCAGGTGGAATAATCAGTTCCTGCTACCTTTTCTTCTGCCTGTGATCTGTTTGTGTCCCCAGTGTCCCCAGGACAGAATTCCTTTCATTAGGTAGACACACCACCCACTACTTGGGGAGGGACTCCCTGACTTCCTTGGGTGTGTGCCTTAGCCTGGCCCCTAGATGAACTGCTCACCCCCTTTGTGCTTTGTTTCCCAGGGTGTGATTTCCTCATTATTCTGTCTCCTGTTCACCTCTGGGTCACCCTGCAAGTGTTATGAGGCTCCAACATCACCACACAGGTGTTAACTGAAGCTATGGGAAAGTCTTTGCCTCCCTGGTTCCCCAACCCAACCCTCTCTTGTGGCTGCCTGCGTCTTCTTCCAAATCATATTTGACTTTCCTGCTACCATCCCTGGGGAGTCCATCATCAGACCCACCTTCTCAGAAAACACGCCCCATATCCCCTCCCCAGCCAAATGAGCCCACCTACACTTGAACTTTGTACATATGGGACAGTTTTCCCGTCATCTTCCTTAGGAAAAATAACCAGGTTATTTCTAATGTGAACCACCTTGGTTGGTGTTCCCTCTTCCACTTCTTCCCCATATTTTGTTGAAGGGACAGGACTTACATGGGTGGCTTTCAGTAATGACCATTTTGTTCTTGCCATATTGTCCTCAAATTTGTACCTCAATTGGTCCCCTTCTTGCAGCTCCTGGCACCTTACTATGGTAACATAATTTAGTCAGGTCCCTGCTGTACTAAGCAGCAGTGGTGATTAAATGCTACTCTTCCTGTAACTTGGGTCTAAGGTCACCTGTGCCCTTGATCCAGTGGCTCACCTCCTTCACTTATCCTCAAGCAGAGATGGTTGGTAACAAAGGTCCCCTATCAAACATAATGGCATCTTTCCTGGTGGCATTAAGCATGTAGTAAAAGTACCACAGAGAGTCTCTTGCTTCTTCTACTCAGGGGAAAGTGTTCCTATCTGTGTACATGGTGAGAGGAGGGTGGGTCAGGCAATGGAAAGGATGACCCTCCCTCCTGAAGGCAGGAGAATATCTGATGTCTTATGAAGCTCCCGATCCAGTATGAATAGGGTAGTGGGTCTCAAGACAGAATATGCATTAGAACCCTTAGGGATCTGGTGAAAATGCAGATTTCAGGGATCCACTGACAGATAATGAAACTCAGGCACAGAGATTTTATATAACTTGCCCCAAACTTTTCAGTGAGTTAACCTGTAAATTATACTGTCTCTATTTAATTCTTTTAAACATATTTATTTTATATTCTGAATTTGATGCTTTTATTATCTGAAATTCTTAAGGGTCCAAATCTGCTGTTGGTTGATTCTCCTCATGGAATCATGGCTCACGGAGTTTTGTTTGAGCATTTGTTTTATAATTTGAAATTGTGAGTTCAGGTTGGGTGGGCTACATCTGTGGGTACCCTGTGTGGCTTAAGTTGGGGTAGGAGGAATCTCTCCCAAAGGGTTTTAGTTTTGCTTCTTTCCAAATGTCTCAGAGATGTTTCCTACCAAGGATCACTTTTTATTAATTTTTTGGTTTGGAGTCTCCTGGGATAAATTTTTTTTTTTTTTTTTTTTTTTGGCTGTGCTGGGTTTTCGTTGCTGCATGCAGGCTTTCTCTAGTTGTGGTGAGTGGCAGGCTACTCTTCGTTGCGGTGTATGGGCTTCTCATTTTGGTGGCTTCTCTTGTTGCAGAGTACAGGCTCTAGGCGCATGGGCTCAGTAATTGTGGCGCACGGGCTTAGTTGCCCCGTGGCATGTGGATCTTCCTGGACCAGGGATCGAACCCGTGTCCCCTGCATTGACAGGCGGATTCTTAACCACTGGACCACCAGGGAAGTCCCATCCTGGGATAAATTTGAACCTGGACCCCATATGCAGGAACTCCGGGGATGCAAATTCCCCAAGGAGAATATTTTCCATTCAGAGGAGAGTTGAGAGAGATTTAAGCTAGTTGGTCACTTTCCTTTGATGGTGAGTAGACCTTCTCTAGTTCACTGTTTGTATTAGGGCTCTCCAGAGAAACAGAACCAACAGGATGTGTATATATGTAGAGAGAGATTTATTTTAAGGAGCTCCTTCACATGATTGTGGAAGCTTGGCAAGCCCAGAATCTGCAGTGAAGGCTGGCAGGCTGGGACCGAGGGAAGAGTTGCAGTTCAAATCCAAAGGTGATCTGCTGGCAGAATTCCTTCTTGCTTACAGAGGTCAACCTTTGTTCTTAAATTAAGGTCTTCAACTGATTGGATGAGGCCCACTCATATTATGCTTTACTCAATGTCCACTGATTTAAATGTTGCTCTCATCGAGAAAACACCTTCACAGAAACATCCAGAATCACATTTGACAACATATCTGGGCACTGTGACTCAGCCAAGCTGACACATAAAATGACCATCAAATCATCTGTGTGAGCGTGGGATATCTGAGGATCCCGGCTTTAGGCAAGGGTCTCACTTCTAACTTTCTGCCTCACACAGGCCCCAAAACTTCATCTCTTACCCTGCATGGAATTAGTCTATTTTTAGATCCAGGTTTCTGAGTTCCATTTAGGATGACCTAATTCTCAAAACTTGAATTTTCATTTGGAAGCCTATTATTGCTCTCATTAACTTACTCTTCTCACTTGATGTTCTTGAGAAAACCAGCTCTTTAATGATGTGTAGGGATCGTGGTAGTGTATTCCCCTGACCCACAGATCTCAGACCGAGTGATTTGGTAATGGATTTTAGCACCTGCAATTCACACAGTCTTCACTTGCTATACTAAAGGAAATTCAAGTTAAAATGTTGTCAGCTCAGAGAGCAATTATCATCTGAGCCCAGTTGATTGTGGTGTCATGTGGATCTGGCTTTATAAAACCATGGCCATAGATTAACTAGAACTCACTGCAGAGTGTGTATACCATAGTCATTGAAAAGGACCCAGTGGGTAAATCTTGTATTAATGTTACTGATGCTAATAAATCCACCATTTATGAATCCCTTGCTGTTAGGCATTGTGCTAGGCACTGTGCATAGCATTTTTAGTGAAGTTATTTCCTCTGAAACCCATGGATCCAGGAGCTCCAAGCAGCTAGGGTCTGCAAGAAATAGGTACTTGTTGGTACCATTTTACAGATGGAAACCAACCAAAGCTTGGAGAGGTTGCCTTAATAGCTAGGTTTATATTGCGATATTGCTGTGTAAAAAACGATTCCAAAATCTCAGTGGATTTCAACAAGCATGGGTTCGTTATGGTTACGTTTTCTGTTTAGTAAATGGGACATGCTTCAACCTATAGTGTGGATTCAGTTCTTATGAATTAACCCTTTTTGAACCCCAGCTGTCTTAATTCTAGTTCTCTAGAAGCAGGGCCTAAGATGGGGATTTTTGCGCAAGTGACTTATTGGGGGAAAGCTCTCAGGAAAAGAAGAGTGAAGGAAGAAGAAGTGGGTGGGGCAGAACTAAGCAGAGATGTGGTCTCAGCTGGAGTCCACTTTAGTCTGACCCTCCATATCCCTGATCTGGAATGTGAATTGAACCACAGAATTGGCCCCACCTGGTGGTAAGGGGGACTGGGGTTTTGTAACTCTGTATCAGCCAGCCAGTGGCTACAAGTCACCCAAGATTGGTGGTGAGGGCCTGCAGAACCCTATCTAAGTGATGTGCAGTCCTCCTGCAGCCACATCGTAGCCAAGAGAAAGTTAACATGCTTCCATTGTGCAGGGAGAATATCAGAACATCTGCTATCAGTGGCTGGGAGACACTGAAACCCTCTAGAGAGGTGGGAGAATATTAGCAATAAAAGTTGTGTCTGGGATGACTCGAGTGAAGCCTTGCCTGAAGGTGGAGGTGACTTTACACTGCATGGTCCCTTTTTGAAGACGTGAAATGTTTTAATAAAGTGTATTACTGTGAGAAAACCCTTTTCCTTATTACAGAGTCAAAAGCCAAGTGCTGTGTGTTATTCCTGAGATTTTTGCTTACATCTCTGTCTCTCCACTCCTTGTATAAAAACCTTAGTTCTCTAACAACAAAAGATCGGCAAGAGGAATTACGAAAACAATCCCATTTAATATTGCATCGAAAATAATAAAATACTTAGGAATAAGCCTACCTAAGGAGGCAAAAGACCTGTACTCCAAAAACTATAAGACGTGATGAAAGAAATTAAAGGTTACACAAATACATGGGAAGATACACCATGTTCTTGGATTGGAAGAATCAGTATTGTCAAAATGACTATACTAGTCAAGGCAATCTACAGATTCAATGCAGTCCCTATCAAATTACCAATGGCGGGGCTTCCCTGGTGGCGCAGTGGTTGAGAGTCCGCCTGCCAATGCAGGGGACACGGGTTCGTGCCCCGTTCCAGGAAGATCCCACATGCCACAGAGCAGCTAGGCCCATGAGCCATGGGCGCTGAGCTTGCGCATCTGGAGCCTGTGCTCCGCAACAGGAGAGGCCACAACAGTGAGAGGCCCACATACTGCAAAAAACAAAAAATTACCAATGGCATTTTTCACAGAACCAGAACAAAAAATTTTTAAAATCTGTATGGAAACACAAAAGACCCCAAACAGTCAAAGCAATCTTGAGAAAGAAAAATGGAGCTGGAGGAATCAAGCTCCCTGGTTCTACACTATACTACAAAGCTATAGTCATGAGAACAGTATGGTGCTGGCACAAAAACAGAAATACAGACCAATGAAACAGGATAGAAAGCCCAGAAATAAATTCACACACCTATGGTCAATTAATCTATGATGAAGGAGGTAAGAATATGCAATGGAGAAAAGATACTCTCTTCAATAAGTGGTGCTGGGAGAACTGGACAGCTACATGTAAAAGAATGAAATTAGAATATTCTTCTAACACCATGCACAAAAATAAACTAAAAATGGATTAAAGACCTAAATGTAAGACCAGATACTATAGAACTCCTAGAGGAAAATATAGGCAGGACATTCTTTAACATAAATTGCAGCAGTATCATTTTGGATCCACCTCCTAGAGTAATGGAAATTAAAATAAACAAATGAGATCTAATTAAGCTTAAAAGCTCTTGAACAGCAAAGGGAACCATAAACAAAATGAAAAGACAACCCACACAATGGGAAAAATATTTACAAATGATGCAACTGACAAGGGATTAATCTTCAAAATATATAAACAGCTCATATAGCTCAATATCAAAAAAACAAATGACCCAATCAAAAATGGGCAGAAGATCTAAACAGACATTTCTCCAAAGAAGACATACAGATGGTCAACAGGCACATGAAAAGATGCTCATCACTGCTAATTATTAGAGAAATACAGGCGGTCCCACCCCCTGCGCCCAGAATGGAGCCTGCGTTTCCGCAGAGCTGGAACTCCTGGCTCGGGGTCTCTTCCCTCCGCCGTCACTAAACTGCCCCAGAGACCGAGGGGAGGGCGACCTCACTGAGGCTGCTGGCTCTGGAGGGGCCCCACCAGCCGAAGCCGCAACAGTCCTTGGGACTGTGGGCCAGATCACTCATCCTGGGGTAAGTCACCTGCCATGTCATGAGGACACTCAAGCAGCCCTAAGGAGAGATCCATGTGGCAAGGAACTGAGGCCTCCTACCTACAACCACGTGACTACAGAGTGCTGAGTCCAGTTCTTTGAAGTATACAGACGATCGCAGTGCATTTCCAGAGGAGGAGCTTCAAGATGGTGGAAGAGTAAGACACGGAGATCACCTTCCTCCCAACAAATAACATCAGAAATACATCTACATGTGAAACAACTCCTACAGAACACCTACTGAACGCTGGCAGAAGACCTCAGACCTCCCAAAAGGTAAGAAACTCCCCACGTACCTGGGTAGGGCCAAAAAAAAAAGTAAAAACAAGGACAAAAGAATAGGGACAGGACCTGCACCAGTGGGAGGGAGCTGTGAAGGATGAAAGGTTTCCACACATTAGGAAGCCCCTTCACGGGCAGAGACTGTGGGTGGCGGAGGGGGGAAACTTTGGAGCCACGGAGGAGAGCACAGCAACAGGGGTGCGGAAGGCACAGCGGAGAGATCCCCGCACAGAAGATCAGTGCCGACCAGCACTCACCAGCCGGGATGGGTGGGAGCTGGGAGCTGAGGCTCGGGCTTCGGTCATATCCCAGGGAAAGGAATGGGGTTGGCTGTGTGAACACAGCCTGAAGGGGGCTAGTGCACCACAGCTAGCCGGGAGGGAGTCCGAGAAAAAGTCTGGAGCTGCTGAAGAAGAGACAAGAGACGTTTTCTTGCCTCTTTGTTTCCTGGAGAGGGGATTAAGAGCGCCGCTTAAAGGAGCTCCACAGAACAGCTCGAGCCGCGGCTATCAGCTGGGACCCCAGAGACGGGCACGAGACGCTAAGGCTGCTGCTGCCGCCACCAAGAAGCCTGTGTGCAAGCACAGGTCACTATCCACACTGCCCCTCCCGGGAGCCTGTGCAGCCCGCCACTGCCAGGGTCCCGGGATCCAGGGACAACTTCCCCAGGAGAATGCACTGCGCGCCTCTGCCTGGTGCAACGTCATGCCAGCCTCTGCTGCCGCAGGCTCCCCCTGCATCCGTACCCCTCCCTCCCCCCGGCCTGAGTGAGCCAAAGCCCCCGAATCAGCTGCTCCTTTAACCCCGTCCAATCTGAGCAAAGAACAGACACCCTCAGGCAACCTACACGCAGAGGCGGGTCCAAATCCAAAGCTGAACCCCGGGAGCTGTGTGAACAAAGAAGAGAAAGGGAAATCTCTCCAAGCAGCCTCTGAAGCAGCGGATTAAAGCTCCACAATCAACTTGATGTACCCTGCATCTGTGTAATACCTGAATAGACAACGAATCATCCCAAATTGAGGAGGTGGACTTTGGGAGCAACGATATATATATATATTTTTTTCCCTTTTCTCTTTTAGTGACTGTGTATGTGTATGCTTCTGTGTGTGATTTTGTCTGTATAGCTTTGCTTTTACCATTTGTCCTAGGGTTCTGTCTGTCTGGGGTTTTTTTAATTCCTTAAAAAAATTTTTTTTCTTAATAATTATTTTTTAGTTTTAATTTTAATAACTTTATTTTATTTTACTTCATTTTATTCTATCTTCTTCTTTCTTTCTTTCTTTTTTTTCTCCCTTTTATTCTGAGCCATGTGGAGGACATGGTCTTGGTACTCCAGCCAGGCGTCAGGGCTGTGCCACTGAGGTGGGAGAGACAAGTTCAGGACACTGGTCCACAAGAGACCCCCCAGCTCCACATAATATCAAACAGTGAAAATCTCCTAGAGATCTCCATCTCAACGCCAAGACCCAGCCCCACTCAACGACCAGGAAGCTACAGTGCAGGACACCCTATGCCAAACAACTAGCAAGACAGGAACACAACCGCACCCATTAGCACAGAGGCTGCCTAAAATCATAATAACGCCACAGACACCCCAAAACACACAACCAGACGTGGACCCGCCCACCAGAAAGACAAGATCCAGCCTCATCCACCAGAACACAGACAGGCACTAGTCCCCTCCACCAGGAAGCCTACACAACCCACTGAAACAACCTTAGCCACTGGGGACAGACACCAAAAACAACGGAAACTACGAACCTGCAGCCTGCGAAAAGGAGACCCCAAACACACTAAGTTAAGCAAATGAGAAGACAGAGAAACACACAGCAGATGAAGGAGCAAGGCAAAAACCCACCAAACCTAACAAATGAAGAGGAAATAGGCAGTCTACCTGAAAAAGAATTCAGAATAATGATAGTAAAGATGATCCAAAATCTTGGAAATAGAATGGAGAAAATACAAGAAACGTTTAACAATGACCTAGAAGAACTAAAGAGCAAACGAACAGTGATGAACGACACAATAAATCAAATTAAAAATTCTCTGGAAGGGATCAATAGCAGAATAACAGAGGCAGAAGAACGGATAAGTGACCTGGAAGATAAACTAGTGGAAATAACTACTGCAGAGCAGAATAAAGAAAAAAGACTGAAAAGAATTGAGGACAGTCTCAGAGACATCTGGGACAACATTAAACACATGAACATTCAAATTACAGAGGTCCCAGAAGAAGAAGAAAAAAAGAAAGGGACTGAGAAAATATTTGAAGAGATGATAGTTGACAACTTCCCTAATATGGGAAAGGAAATAGTTAATCAGGTCCAGGAAGCACAGAGAGTCCCATACAGCATAAATCCAAGGAGAAACACGCCAAGACACATATTAATCAAACTATCAAAAATTAAATACAAAGAAAACATATTAAAAGCAGCAAGGGAAAAACAGCAAATAACACATAAGGAAATCCCCATAAGGTTAACAGCTGATCTTTCACCAGAAGCTCTACAAGCCAGAAGGGAGTGGCAGGACATATTTAAAGTGATGAAGGAGAAAAAACTACAACCAAGATTACTCTCCCCAGCAAGGATCTCTTTCAGATTGGACAGAGAAATTAAGGGCTTTACAGACAAGCAAAAGCTACAAGAATTCAGCACCACCAAACCAGCTTTACGACAAATGCTAAAGGAACTTCTCTAGGCAGGAAACACAAGAGAAGGAAAAGACCTACAATAATAAACCCCAAATAATTAAGAAAATGGCAATAGGAACATACATATCGATAATTACCTTAAATGTAAATGGATTAGATGCTCCCACCAAAAGATACAGACTGGCTGAATGGATACAAAAGCAAGACCCATATATATGCTGTCTACAAGAGGCCCACTTCAGACCTAGGGACACATACAGACTGAAAGTGAGGGGATAGAAAAAGATATTCCATGCAAATGGAAGTCAAAAGAAAGCTCGAGTAGCAATTCTCATATCAGACAGAATAGACTTTAAAATAAAGACTATTACAAGAGACAAAGAAGGACACTACATAATGATCAAGGGATTGATCCAAGATAAAGATACAACAATTGTAAATATTTATGCACCCAACATAGGAGCACCTCAATACATAAGGCAAATACTAACAGCCATAAAAGGGGAAATCGACAGTAACACAGTCATAGTAGGGGACTTTAACACCCCACATTCACCAATGGACAGATCATCCAAAATGAAAATGAATAAGGAAACACAAGCTTTAAATGATACATTAAACAAGATGGACCTAATTGACATTTATAGGACATTCCATCCAAGAAAAACAGAATACACATTTTGCTCAAGTGCTCATGGAACGTTCTCCAGGAGAGATCATACCTTGGATCACAAATCAAGCCTTGGTAAATTTAAGAAAATTGAAATGGTATCAAGTATCTTTTCTGACCACAACGCTATGAGACTAGATATCAATTACAGGAAAAAATCTGTAAGAAATACAAACACATGGAGGCTAAACCACACACTACTTAATAACCAAGAGATCACTGAAGAAATCAAAGAGGAAATCAAAAAAATACCTAGAAACAAATGACAATGAAAACACAATGACCCAAAACCTATGGGATGCAGCAAAAGCAGTTATAAGAGGGAAGTTTATAGCAATACAATCCTACCTTAAGAAACAAGAAACAGCTCAAATAAACAATCTAACCTTACACCTAAAGCAATTAGAGAAAGAAGACCAAAAATCCCCAAAGGAAAGAAATCATAAAGATCATATCAGAAATAAATGAAAAAGAAATGAAGGAAACAATAGCAAAGATCAATAAAACGAAAAGCTGGTTCTTTGAGAAGATAAACAAAATTGATAAACCATTAGCCAGACTTATCAAGAAAAAAAGGGAGAAGTCTCAAATCAGTAGAATTAGAACTGAAAAAGGAGAAGTAACAACTGACATTGCAGAAATACAGTGGGTCATGAGAGATTACTACAAGCAACTATATGCCAATAAAATGGACAACCTGGAAGAAATGGACAAATTCTTAGAAATGCACAACCTGCCGATACGGAACCACGAAGATAGAAAATATGAACAGACCAATCACAAGTACTGAAATTGAAACTGTGATTAAAAGTCTTCCAACAAACAAAAGTCCAGGACCAGATGGCTTCACAGGCAAATTCTATCAAACATTTAGAGAAGAGCTAACACCTATCCTTCTCAAACTCTTCCAAAATATAGCAGAGGGAGGAAGAAATATGGGGACATATGTATATGTATAACTGATTCACTTTGTTATAAAGCAGAAACTAACACACCATTGTAAAGCAATTATACTCCAATAAAGATGTTAAAAAAATTATTAGAGAAATACAAATCAAAACTACAATGAGGTGTCACCTCACACCAGTCAGAATGGCCATCATCAAAATGTCTACAAATAATAAATGCTAGAGAGGGTGTGGAGAAAAGGGAACCCTCCTACACTACTGGTGGGAATGTAAATTGGTATAGCCACTTTGGAGAACAGTATGGAGGTTCCTTTAAAAACTAAAAATAGAACTACCATGTGATCCCACAATCCCACTCCTGGGCATTTATCTGGAGAAAACCATAATTTGAAAAGATACATGCACCCCAATGTTCATTGCAGAGCTATTTAGAATAGCCAAGGCATCGAAGCAACCTAAATGTCCATCAACAGATGAATGGATAAAGAAGATATGGTGTATTATATACACAGTGGAATACTGCTCAGCCATAAAAAAAGAATGAAATAATGCCATTTGCAGCAACATGGATGGACCTAGAGATTATCATACTAAGTGAAATAAGTCAGACAGAGAAAGATAAATATATGATATCACTTATATGTGTAATCTAAAGAAAAAAAAAGATACAATGAAATTATTTCCAAAAGAGAAACAGACTCACAGACTTAGAAAACAAACTTATGGTTACCACAGGGGAAAGGTCAGGGGAGGGACAAATTAGAAGCTTGGGATTAACATATACACACTACTATATATAAAGTAGATAACCAACAAGGACCTACTGTATAGCACAGCTCAGTTTTTTGTAATAACCTATAAGTGAAGAGAATCTGAAGAATATATATATATATATATGAAGAATATATATATATATCTGAATCACTGTGCTGTATACCTGAAACTAACATGATATTGTTAATCAACTATACTTCGATTAAAAAATTTAAAAAAAAACAGCAGTCAGATTACAGCAGTGCAAAGAATTACTCTTGAGATATTCTTTCTATCACACCAAATTACCTCCAGAGACAAAGGAAATAGAAGTTGTTGGCTGTGAATCCAAGAGATTTGGTGACACACTGTTTAAATAAAACTAGTTGGAATACACAAACTGGTGTGAGCTGGGTGGAGTAGAGGGTAACAGGATTAATTCAAAACAAAACAAAACAAGAAAACCTTAGTTCTGAGCCACATGGTCTCAATGTTGGGTTGCTATGTCAGTTGCTTCATCATTCTCGTACCTCCAGTCTCTCCCCCTTCCAGCCTGATCATGTAATACTAATACCATCACACCTTTGATAAAGTCCTCCTGCTGAATATCTAAATCCCCTATCCGGCCTTTCACACTGTCTGTGGTTTGACCCAACCTGCCCTCACCACTCTGTTTCCCACCACTTTGAACCCCATCCCTTCCTCCTCTGCTTCAGTGGTTCCTGATCACACTCACTGGTGTCTTTTACCATCAGCCCAACTTGTGCCCAGCAGCAAGCCAGAGTGTCCCATAAGCAGGTCAATAAGGCCCAGGATATACTGCTGCCCACAGGTGAGAGGTCCCATTTGTTGGGAGGGGACAGAGGTGTTGCATTTAATTGTAAGACAATACAGGAAGAGGGAAGGAGCAGCCCTTAAGGCAAATACCCTAGGTTACTCTTGAGGTTATGGAAAGGTGTGGACTTTAGGAGTTGAGCACAGAAGCTGCTATGCTGGAGGCAGAGGAGCTGAATCCCAAGCGTTTCAACATTGCAGAGCCAAGCCAGGCATGGAGAGAAGCAGCACGGTGAGTTCACCTCAAGGGCCTGGAAGCAGGCATCTGCCAGTCCAATCCAGTTGAGTCAGTTATGCCAGCTGTTCCCACAGGGCATGGTGCTTGGTGCTGACAGGAAGCTTCTCACTCTCCGTCCAAGTTAAAGCAGCATTCTTGATCTGGGCAGGTAAAGGCTGGCAGGTGAATGCTGTTTCCCAGAGCAAGGCATAAACACTTCTGGTTGGCAACTCTAGCCCAGAGCTCCAGGCCTTCGGGGCTGGGGGATACAAGCTCTAACAGTCCTTTATCTCTCTAAGCTACTAGTTTCCATTTCTGTAAACTAGGCAATAACATTGCTTAGTTCATAGATGGGATGTCTAAGTGCCTAGCACAACATTTAGCACACAGTGAGTGCTCAATTAGACTTTAATCTTCTCATTTCTGTCACATCTTCTGCCACAGGAAGCACTGCTCCCCTTCCCCCGGGAGTGAACTTCAAGAGTCTGTACTAGTTACACCTCCCCAGGACCTCCTGGGCTGCCCCCCGACCAACTCTATTTTCATGTCACCCACCTGACATGCATAGTCTTATCACAAAATAACAAGGAGCACTGTGAATTAATTTTTCATAACTGTGTTTGTGCCTGCACCATCTCCCTACCCTGCAGTGCTATGCCATTCATCAGTGGTGCAGACATACTTCTTGCCCAGTGTGACTCCTCCAAATGTTAGAACTTATTCTTGGGCTAAACTAAACCAGCCCATCTTGATGTCTTGAGCTGGGACAATGGTTAATAACACCATTATCCTCTCAATAAAAGGAAAGAATTTGCACCCTCCTCTGAATTTGTGCACATTGTGAATTTCAGACTATGCTGGCTGAATACAAAGTTCAAAAGCTTTTTTCTTTTATCTCAAGTCTAACCGTCAGACTCCAGTTGAAAGCTTCAGCTGACATGGTTTGCTTTTCATGACGAAAGTACGTCTTAGGAGATGTTTGCCTGTCAAGAAGAAAATCTATGAAAGCCCAAGAGTTAAACTCTGCCAGTGCGGCCACAGCTCCTCCATCCTTTGTCGCATCTTCCTCCGTCCTTGAACAGTCGATAATATGGGTGGTGGGGGAAGAGAGGAAGATAACACAGTCACCTTTTTAAAGTCAGCCTTGCTTCAGCTGTGAGAACTGAAGACTATGAAGATCAGAGCAAGTCCATATTCCAAGTCTTCAATGGACTTTCCTTTCCTTTGAACATGAAAGCCCCAACTTAGGCTCCCCGAGGCATGGAATCACTTAAGCGATGGTCACCCTAGGCCCAAGTCCAGCTGTGAATAAAGTCAAAGATTTCAAGGCTCAAATCTTTATGAGAATGGGTCATTTGACTACAGCATGTATTTCCAAAAATACGCTGAGGATTGGAAGTAGGAGGAGACCTAGTGGCTTGGTTTTCCTCCAGTGCCAACCAGGGCTGTGTCTAGAGCTCTGCCTTCCCTTCCTTGCTGTCCACTGTAGGACCATCTGCGCAATGTCTATAAAAAGGGGCCCCAGCCCTTTGATCTTTTGCCACTATTTCTCAGTTTTAAAAAAGAATGTGTTTTGGACACAAATGTTTTAGAAACTTTTATGCAGGAACTCATCTGCCTTTAGTCTCGTTTCCTTACTCTCTGGATGAAATAGCTTTGGGGTACAACACACAGAAGAACGGGACCCATTTGCCTTCTCACCTCCTGCAGTCTTCTAGACTCCATGATTGGAGCTACATACTACCACCTCCAGACTCTGAGACCAGTCCTTTCCGGATCCTAAGATATTTAATGGGGTTCTAGGCCAGGTGTTCTCTTCCACCCACATGAGACATGTGCTGGCCTTATACTCCATTCCTTGTCCCAGGGGCATCCCTTTGGGTTTGGGTTTTTTTTGTTTGTTTTGTTTTGTTTTGAACCAATCCGATATTTTACACTCCACTTCTAGTTTGGCTTTGGCTTTCTTTCTCCCCCCACCCTGCCTTAGTCTCTCAGAAATTTTCTTATTTTTACCCATCCTGTGCCACCTTTGTGACACTCTTCTGTCTTCCCATATTTCTCCCATTCAGCCTCCTGCCAAGAGAGCTTGCTACTCGTTCATCCTCTTCCTGGATATTCTGTCCTTTTACCTCCTGACCAGGCTATATGCTGCATTCTTCGGGGCCCTTCTAGGTCCCTGCCAGCCTTGTGATATATTTCCATTGCCTATGATGCCTCAGTAGTCTGCCCTGCCAGACCCTGGGATCTGGTTGGATAAAAGGGTATGACTGAGCCTCAACAAATCAGCTATAGCTTGGTGTTCTGGATCAAGAACTGTAAATATGGGCCTGGAACGTTTGCCACTTTTTGAAGAAGTTACAGTCCTGGATTTACTGGCAATATAATGGTTATAGAGAACCTGGGTTTTTGTCTTAGCTCCACCTTTCATCTTCTGGGTCATTCTGGCCAAATCTCTTCCTCTTATTTTCCTTATCTATGAAATGGGACCCTGAAGACTCTTCCAACTCTGAAGTGCCTTGATTCGAGTATATTTTCATCCGAGGCAGTTCTGCTTTCAAAGATGCATGAGCTCCTTATGAGATTCATCAGTTTGGGTGGAGAAAGCTAACACCCTACACTTGGTCTTTATCTAAAACTTGGTCTCTATCTTCTTTTCCCAATAGCTTTTTATTTTGTGTTGCTCTGTTTAGAGTCTCATCAAACAATTCAACAAATACCCACTGTATACTGGCATAAGGGAAGAATGACTTTGAGAATGAGACAAGACACTTGCACATGTGTGTCTTCCTCCTTAGTGGAGATAAAACCACCAAAACTGCCATCTGGGGACCATCCCAAATCAGCCAGAGCTTCAAGATGTTCCTGCCCCTGCTCTGCCTCTCACAGACCTAGGGCTAGGAGTTTTATGAGCCTTCCTAGGTATGCGTTTTCTCTCCTTACAGAGGAAGAAAATAAATCAACCTATACCTTGGGAAAGATCATTAAGACCAGGGTCTTTAAAAGAGTAACTCTGAGCCGACCCAGTCAAGACAGGCTCTTCTCCATGTTTATCCTGAGAATTCTCCTTGTAATATGACTGGGCCAAATAACAGCATCTCATATTTCTAGAGTAATTCAAACCTCACACATTGTTTTTGTCTACCTTACTTGAGCCCTAAAAATAACGTTGTGAGACAGGCAAGGCAAATATATATATATGTATGTGTATATGTGTGTGCGTGTGTGTGTGTGTGTGTATATATATATATATATGTATGTGTATGTGTGTGTGTATGTGTATATATATATATATATATATATATATATATAATCCTGTTCCCATTTTCCATACACAAAAACTCAGGCTCAGAAAGATTGTATGACTTGTTCAAGTCACTCTCCTGATGCCTGATCCCATGTCCTCTCTCTTCCCTTCATTATCTTTTTTAACCTGAGAATGTGTGTCTGCCTGCTCAGCCGTAACCTGAGCCTTGCTTTGCAGTGACGACCAAAGAACCTCTTCAGACAGTTTCATAGATCATTTTCAGGCAGCTGTGGAGAGGACAATAAACACGATCTTACAGCTCAGTGTGCAGAGAAGCAGGCAAGATACGGTGTTATACATGGTCATGGGGCCAGAAGCCCTAGCTCCAATCCTCCTGGTGGTATGACAGATGACTTCATAGCTCCAAAAATATTTTCAGTCAGTTTCTCATAAGCCCCAGTTGTCCAAAGCTTCCAGAAGCATTTATGAGGTGGGGAGAGGGGTGGCAACAGGGTGCTTATTGCTGCTTTGCTTTAAACAAAATTACAGAGTGAGACTTTTAATTTGCCTCTTCTCTAGCAGCTCGACCAGCACATGTGGGTGGGTTGATAAGGTCTTTTCCTCTCCTCTACTTTTTAGCAGGAGAATTATTCGTGGGGAAAACCAGATGCTGCAATTACTTGGAAAAAAAAGAGAGGACCAGCCATGTCTCTAATTACTAAGCCAGCCTCACATGTGCGCCTGCTTACCTACTGATGTGTAAATAGCCAGAGAGTCCTGTGTATGGGGAACAAAGTCCACACAAGCTCACAGACACACCCATGCACTGCTCCTCCCAGGAGGACCCTGAGGACAGCTCTCCAAATGAACATGGCAGGGCTGAGCCTTTAGGAGCTGAAGGGGAAGAGGTCCTCCCCAATGTGGCAATCTGCTAATGGGAAAAAGACTATCTGGTCTTAGCATGTCAGAGGACGGAGGGCTCCTTAGGAGTCCTGCTGTAGCCTCCTGGTCGTAACGAGAGGAAACCAGAGACCAGAGAGGGCCACGCTGAGGACCAGGGCCAGACACAGCCCTTGGGTGGCTGTCTTGCTTTTCCTCCCAAGGCAAGCCCACCGAGGCAGTGCAGAGCTCCAGAGCCTCCACACCTGCTGTGCGTCTGAGTAAGGGGGAGCATTCCAAAGATGCCTGAGTCCCTTGTGTGTTGGGATCACATGCTGGAGGAAATGGAACGCAAGAACACACAGGGTAGACTGCACAGAACACAAACAATACTCAGGTGGTCACCACAGCCTGTATTCTGAGAGAGAGAGAGAGAGAGAGAGAAACGCTGTCCAGGCTGACTCCTAAGTAACCAGGAAACCCAAGGGAAACTAGGACAGCGCTTGGCTTGCTGATAGGGGCAGCATGCTGTGAGCCCTGTCAGGTGTGAGAGTGTGTACACCTTCACAAAGGCAGACAGACTAAGTCCCAGGAGGCAGTGACAACGTTCCTTTAAGTAGACGGAAACTCTAGGTGACTCCACAGGGCCCTGGATGCTCTGGGGGACCCCGGAATTTTTGCAGCTGCACCTTGGAGGGGCCGTAATGTGTACGGGGCAAATTTTAGAGGTGGTTTTGACTTCTCAAAGCATTTAGAATTCCTTAGAAATCCACTACAGCAATGAGCAGTCTCTGCTAAAGATGTTTGTAGAGAGAAACGTGTGAGCCCGCGGCCTCAGAGCTTGCTGCTGCATCTGTCTGCTGCCCAGTGTCAGCCCCTGCTCAGCACTCCTGCTACACCTGGTTATCGCAGGAGGCAGAACCAAGAGGTTTTTCTGTTTTGTTTTGTTTTTGTGGCAATTTATTTTATTTTATTTTATTTATTTAGTTTGTTTGTTTGTTTTTGGCTTTCCTGAATAGGTTTGTATTTCAGTTAGTTCTCACTTGTCTTTCTTTGAAACGTGCCACTGCTTTTCCTCTGATTTTACCCCCCACCCCCCGGGTTGGCTTTTGGCTTTGACAAAAGTAGGACATTGAGGGGCTTCCCTGGTGGCGCAGTGGTTGAGAGTCCGCCTGCCGATGCAGGGGACACGGGTTCGTGCCCCGGTCCGGGAAGATCCCACATGCCGCCGAGCGGCTGGGCCCGTGAGCCATGGCCGCTGAGCCTGCGTGTCCGGAGCCTGTGCTCCGCAATGGGAGAGGCCACAACAGTGAGAGGCCCGCGTACCACAAAAAAAAAAAAAAAAAAAAAGTAGGACATTGAAAAATAAATCATAAAAACCGGAAACTCCCTCCCCTCCAACATGAAAAATCTTGAAGTTGTACATATGGTGTAAGTCCAAGTCTTTAGTTTTGATTGGATCAGAAAGACTGCAGACTTTGGAGCTGGACAGACTGCAGTCAAATCCTATGTTTGATATTTACTTCTAGGTTCCTTTGGGCAAGTTCCTTAACCTCTCTGCATCTCAGTTTTCTCATCTGTAGAGCAGAGATCATTATGCCATCCTTATTAGATTGCCTGAGGATTTAATCGGTCAGTCACGTACAGCAAGCAGCACATGGTAGCTATTCAACAAATGCTACCTCCTTCCCCAGCTGTCCTCTTGTCCTCTGTGTCCCTGTCAGCAGCTGTCACCCCCAGACATGGTTCACATGGCTGCTATCCATCGTCATAAAAAGCCTGACATGGGGGGTTCTTTCAGGGAAGCATGAAGGGAAGGGGTAGTCAGGAGCTATGAGCATCTGTTAATCCAAGCATTTTAATAGATTTCCTTTGAACAGAGAACACCCCTATCATATACCACGTACATGGGAGTTTTCATTCTCCATGGAGAGGCGTTTTGGTCAAGCATGAGACTCTGGAATCAAGCAAGCCTGAGATCTTGTGCCAGCTCAGCCATTTACTAGCTGTGTGACATGAGGCAGGTTATGTAATTCTCAAAACCTCAGTCTCCTCATTTGTGAAATGGAGGAAGCAGATCATACCTCACAGGGTTGGTTGTTACTGATTAAATGAAATAATACTTATTTTGCACTGTTTCCATTATCTGCTACTACACAACACACCTTCCCAAAACTTAGTGACTTAAAAGAAGGGTTTATGATTTCTCACGATTCTGCAATCTAAGCCGGGCTCAGCTGGGTGGCTCTTCTGTTCCATGTGGTGTCCATGGGGCTGAAACATCCAAGATGGCTTCTTCAAGCCCATATCTCACACCCCATGGTGGCTGGAACAGGTGAGGATGATACAGCAGCTAGCTAGCTAGCACTCTCTCTCTCTCACCTCACCATTTTAGAACTTGGGCTGTCTTTCCACATGATAGTCTCAGAGCTGTTGGACTTCCTATTTGGCAGCTGGTTCCCAAGAGAAAGAAGCAAAAACTGCCAGACCTACTAAAAGTTGGTCTAGAACTGGCACAGTGTCATTTCTACTACATTGTGTTGGTTGAAGCAACTCAAAGGGCCAGCCAGATTCAATGGAGGGGAGATACACCCCATCTCAACCAGTGAGGAGCAACATGCACCTGCAGGATGGGAAGGACTTGATGGCCACCATATTTGGAGACCTGCTACAATAAGCCTGCAGTCCAGTGCCTGGAACGAAATTCATTTTTGAAAATGCTTGCTTGAGATCAGATCAAGAACTCTGCACATATCAGAAAATGAAACATAGACTCCACACCTAAAATTTTAGGAGATCTTGGGTCCTTCAGATGGATCAACAAGAAATAATTCCAAGCAGGCATCCCCAACCGAAGCCCCAAGAATGCCAGGTTCCTCCTCACTCATTACATCCATGTCTTGTGCCTACGTAAACAACCTTCTCAGAGTGTTGTAAGCAGTGCAGAGGTCCTATTTGCCATGGGGATTAATGCAAATTCATGCAAAGAATCTTGGGAAAAGGTGGTTCTTACAGCTCAGAGCAGAATGTGAAAGCCATTTAAAAGACTTGTGATGTTTCATAGTTACTACAAAAAAACCATTTGGTGGAGAGATTTCTACTACAATAAGGAATGATTTTGTGTGTCTGTGATCCTGTAAGCCATTAGACAGTGATATATATGGAAGAGGATACTGCTGCAGCAAGTTGGAGGTGGAAAGAACATGGATATTTTCATTAATCAGACTTCAGAGCAAATGAGACAGGCAGAGCCTTAATAATGCCAGGTCAGGTCTGGTCTCCTAAAAGATTAGGTTTTCTTTACCCCCCACCTGCCACCCGCCACAAGTTGGCAAAGTTGTATAATATTCTTCTTAAATAAGAATGGAGGGCTTCCCTGGTGGCACAGTGGTTGAGAGTCCGCCTGCCGATGCAGGGGACACGGGTTCGTGCCCCGGTCCTGGAGGATCCCACATGCCGCAGAGCGGCTGGGCCCGTGAGCCATGGCCGCTAAGCCTGCGCGTCCGGAGCCTGTGCTACGCAATGGGAGAGGCCACAGCAGTGAGAGGCCCGTGTACCGCAAAAAAAAAAAAAAAAGAATGGAATAGAGGATAAAGCAGGGAAAGAAATGGCTGGTGTATATGTTCAAGCCCAAAGACGATGTCAACAAACATTTCTAATTTTGGAGAAACTGAGAAAACAGATATAACCACTAGATGAAATTACCAGGTTTTGCTCCCACAGCTTATACCAGTATATTTAACTGCAGGAGGAAATAAAGCAGCAAGACAATATAAAATCCTGCCTTTTGAGGTTAGGCAAAATTTAAAGTTTGTAGAGACAGGGAAGAGATTATACCTGTGTTGCATGTTCTGTGTTTGGACCCTAGGCAGATTTAAATGTGTTTGGTGACATGGCCTGTGGTCAGAGTGAAACTGAAGTAGGCAAACGCGTCTTAGATTCTTTTTTCCCTTTTTACTCGCCTATCTTCCTTCTGAGTTGCCCTTTCTATCTCCCTGTTCCCGAGTGCCTGGTGCTCTCACGGTGCAAGATCTCTTCGCCCATGTCACAACAATTTATACCAGAAGAGGAAAAAAATTTTTTTAATCTGCTGGGAGAAGAATTTCTTTTAGAAAGGAAATTGTCTTTGTGTAGGTAATACAGTACCTTGACAGGTTGCTGAAGGATGGAAGGGAATACCGTGAGGACATGGTCTGGGAGGAGGCAAGGAAACAAAAGAGAAGGCTGAAGTGATCCATGCTGGAAACACGCAGGAGCTAGAAATAGGGACATAGCACAGAAGAGAGCATGGCCAGGAGCTGGCACTTATGATGGCAGAAATGGCCCAGCGACATTTCTTGACAGCGTTCTACTACAACAGCAGTTCCCAGACGTTCTTCGTTCACAGCGGCCTTAGTCTCTCTCTAATTTTTTTCGTGGTGCCGCTCCCCACCCCCAGCAAGGGCCAAAAGAAATACGTAACCATTGTTTTATTAATTAAGTAGTAAGCCTAAACAGTTTAATATATCCAAACAACTCAGCAGCATTTCCTGTTCCATGTTATTTTTCACAAGGTACTTGCTTTTTATCTCAGCAGCCCTGAACATCCAAGATTCACAAAGATAAGATATCATTGAAAGGAATGTAGCACAATCTACTGTTGAAACAGGGAACTACTTTGAGCTAGTAACTTGTGCAGTGCCCGACAGATTTTGAATACCACTTTGTTTCTTCTGAAAGTTTAAAATATCCTACAGCACCACTGTGAGTTTGCTGCAGCCCCCCGGGGTACCTGGTAATACAGTATTGGGAAGCATGGTACTACAGTATATTCACTTTTCAGTTGCCGGTGTTGACTGCCATGTTGTCCTGCTGTCTCTCCCAACTTTCAGCAAGTTCTAATACACCTGAAAAGGCCTTGTGTGAGTGTCTAAAGTGGATGAGTGTTGAAGATGGTTCACTGAGTCAGGCTGGGGACGGCAGGCACAGGTCAGAAGTAGAGCAGAAAGCAGAACTAGTTCAGCAGAGGCAGGAGCTCGATGTGAGAGGTGTACCCTCGGACATGACCTCTGGGCCTTTTAGAAATCGCAGGGTGGCATTTCACTTTCTGTAAGATTTGGAATGGAATTTGAGCCAATCTTTGGACAGAATGCCTCCAGTTGGCATTTGTTAAGAGCTGAGTATCTATTATCTATTGGCAAGGTTTGTAGAGTATTTAATATAAATTACCATCATTGCTTAGCCTAAAATTGGAAAAGTGTGTTACGGGGACCAAAAAAAATCCTTTTATGGAATATATTTTGATAAAGTGGAGACCAGCCTTGAAGATTGTCATTTTACATCAATCGCACAATAGTGCCATGACTAACCGGTAATTTGCCCTTTTATTTTATTGAAATGCAGAACATAAAATTTACCACTATAACAATTTCTAAGTGTACAATTCAGCAGTGTTAAGTATATCCAATGCATTGTGCATCCAACCTCCAGAACTTTTTCATTGCAAAACGGAACCTCTTTACCCATTAAACAACTCCTCATTCCCTCCTCCCCGCCAGTCCCTGGTAACCAACATTTTGTTTCTGTTTCTACAAGTTTGGCTGCTTTAGATACCTCATGTGAGTGGAATCATACAGTATTTGTCTTTTTGTGACTGCCTCATTTCACTTAACATAACGTCCTCAAGGTTTATCCATGTTGTAGCATGTGTCAGAATGTCCTTCCCTTCTGAGGCTGAATGATATTCCATTGTATGTATATAACATATTTTCTTTATCCAGTCATCCACAGTGGACTCTTAGGCTGTTTCTACCTCTTGATTACTGTGACTAGTGCTGATACGAACACGGGTGTGTACCCTCCTCTATTGTTTCCGTTGTATTCCCCACTATACCATATTATACAACTGACTTATTTAATATGTTTATTGTATACTGTCTGTTTCCCCTCACTAGCATGGAAGTTCCATTACGGTAGGGATTTTTTTCTTGTTTCTTCCCTGATGTATCCCAAGCAGAACAGGGTCTGGCATATAATAGACATTCATTAAATAGTGTTATTAATAAAATTAGTATCAAACACTGACCATGTACCAGGCCCTGTGCTAGGCTGGAGGAAGTACCAGCGAGTAAGACGTGGAATTTACACTTAGTAGGAGAGTTAAGTAAAATTAATTGGCAGGTTCAAATTTGGTAAAACAAGCTTACTTACAAGAATGTTGTTAGTTCTGCAGCTGACCTTTTCCTTCATATGGCCCCTCTTGCTTGGATATCACTACCTCTGTTACTTATGTGTCCTAATGACTAGAATAAGTTATTTCTATCTATTCATTTAAATTCTACTTGATGTGAAGACATTTGAATAATTTAAATTATGATTGAATAGCGATTCTGTTTTTATGGAACATTTCCACCTACCGATCTGGCTTAACTGAAGAGTATATTGCAGGATTCTCCTAAACATTCTTCATTTAAGATTAATATCTACATGAAGAAAAGCTTTAGATGTTTTTCTCATCATATCTTCATAGAATTACTTGGAATATCTCTACAAAGGTATTATCTGATTTCCAAAACCCAGGTGACAGCTATTTTTTTCACTCCGTATTTTTACTTGAACAAAATTCCAATGTTCCTGAAAATAACTAAGCACCCTCCTAGGTTGGTGTCCTGGGAGTTTATCTATGAAGAGCTCAGAAATTCTGTTCTGTTCTCTGGGCGTACGTGGTCAGTGTGCTTGATTCTCTCTCCTGCTTCTGCCTGATCTCATATTAAAACTATTCTTTTTATTCCATCCTCTCACTAAATAGAAAAGTTTCTTTGGTTATTTTTTTCTATGAAAAAAAGTAATATGATTATTCCAGAAAGCACAATCACAGAAAGAACACACAGGACACAACTGCTCCAACTGCTATTAAAACCTGGTGAATATGATTCAGATCTGTGCTGTCCAAACTGGCAGCCACTAGGCGCATGTGGCGACGGAGCACTTGAAATGTGGCTAGACCGAACTGAGATGTGTTTAAGACGAAAACACACATCAGATTTTAAAGATTTCACACACGCGCACGCGCGCGAGGATGGAAAATCTCTCAATAAGTTTTATATTGATTACATGTTGAAATTATAGTGTTGTGGATATGTTGGTTAAATATGAATATCAGTTATATTCATTTCTTTTTACCTTCTTTAATGTGGCTTCTAGAAAATGCAGAATTACAGGGCTTGCATTATATTTCTAACGGACAGTGCTGCTTGGATAATCATTTTCTGTGTGTCTCTGTGCCTATATACGTACTTTAAGAGCAAGATCATGGTACTTTCTATTTCATAACCCACATTCTTCACTTATTATTATATTGTTGGCATATTTCCATGTCTATAAATATAGTTCTTCAAGATTATTTGTAATAGCCACAACGTTCCATTGTAAAATCAGACCGTAATTTCTTGAACCAATATCCTATTATTAAACAGTGAAATGTTTCCATTTCCACTATTAAAAAAGCATCGTAATAAATATCCTTGGGCCCACATCTTTGCTAATGTGAGTGACTATTTTATTAGACTAATTTTCCAAAAGTAAAATTGCTAAATCAAAAAACACACATTTTTAGAACTTCTGTTACTAACTAAAAACTATCAAGTCACTCTCTAAAAATGTGGTGCTAATTTAAACTCATCAGCAGGTATACTTGGGTTCATTTCCTTATAGCTTTCCTTTCCTGACTGTTATGGTTTAAAGAAAAATCTCACTGTCTTCATTTTACTACTTCTGTTGTTAAGTAAAATGAAACTGTTCTCCATTTTTATTAGCACTTTGTGATCCAACTTTTGTAAACTAACTTCATGTCTGCAGCCCATTTTTCTTTTGGAGAATTCCTCTTTTGTTATTGACTTACAAGGATTTTTTTATAGATTAATTATATTAATCCTTGGTCACACATGTTTCATACATTTTTCTTAGTTTACTTGCCTTTTAATCTTTTATGTTATTTTTTGATGTTCAGAGGTTTTAGTACTCACATAATTTTCTTTTAAGATAACTGCCCTTGAGCTGATGTTAAGGAATTCCTTTCATACTTTAAAATGATGTCGTTATTCAAGTATAACGTCTTCCAGTATATTCTTGGTGACATTTTTTATATTTATTCCCTTACACCATATGGAATCTATTTTTGTATAGAAATTATGAGGCTTATCTTTTCAAAATGTTTAGCTACACATCCCAATTCCATTTATTAACCAGCTGTCCTTTTTTTCATTGGTTTAAAAAGTGAGCTAACATGGAATGATTGAGTCCATACAAGGTCAAGTCCGTGTAACTTCACAGAAGTAGGATGGAAAAGACATATACCTGGGTCTAGGATATAGGTGGGCAGGGATCAGGTAAATCAGAGCGGAAGAAGAAGAAGAAGGGGACAGGCTACCAGCCTTCTGTATGTACTGTTCCCAGTCATGAGTGACCTTAGTTGAGTCTATGGTTTTAACCTGTTCAGAATCATGTACCACTTAAAAAGTCTGAGTAAATTTAAGGTGTCTTGCCCCAGCAAACTGTGTACACATATCCATCTTTGAACATAATAGCATGAGGTTTACAGATCCCCTGAAGTCTGTCCAGGTACCGATTGGGGTACATAGACCTCAATGAAGAGGACTCTTTACCTTGTGGAAGAGAAGATCAAAGAGCTAGAGGTAAGTCATGCTCCAGGTAAAGGCAGGTACAGGGTTCTGCTCCTCCCTTTATGCTGTCATACTGAATACTTGCCAGCCCCCAAACTAAGACTATACTTCTCAGTCTCAGGCCTCTGTTCCTACTGACATCTTGTCTAAAATGGCATTTCCTGCTGCAGTGGATATTGCCTCCCGAGCATCCATTCTCCACCCTGAAATTTCTATCGGAACCCTTAGTTATCCTTCCACTCCAGGAATGGACCCCACCCCTCCCAGCACCAGGGGTGGATCCTGGTTGACTCAGACCAGCCAGGACACTATATTCTTTGACCACAGTCAGTGGCCCAGGAGTGGACATGTGATCTAAGCCATACACTTGATGGAAATGGAGGTCTCTTGCTTGGGCAAAAGCTGGAACAGAAGCACTCTCTCCCCCACTGGACACAAAAGGGCAAGCAAAGGCACCACCTGCTGCTGTTAGCCATCCAACCAACCAGCTTTAGAACAAAGGCAGCACCATGGAACGCAATGTGAGGAGTGGAGGAAATGCCTTAGTGAGATGCTGAGCCACCAGATCCATCATCCTCGAGGGCTGCCCTAACTCAGGACTCCTGTTACTCGAATCAATAAATTACTCTTGTTGTTTAAGCTATTCTGAGTCATGCTTTTTGTTCCACATAACGTAAGTTTCCTAACTGATACATCCTGGCCTAGGGAAACCCGCCGAGACACTACCTTCTCTGTGCCTTCCATGGTTAAACCAGGTAGAAGGGATGCCTCCCTCCAATGCATCTCTACAGCCTTTTGTTCTTCCCTCTCATATTGTATGAATGCCCCTTACTAGACTGTACACAAATTGTAGGTCAGGAACCACAGCTTGGGACCTTTCACATCCTCACAACACCTAGCTGTTAGCTGGTGTTCAGTGACTTTTTGAAAGCTACACTACGATTGCCTCACTCCATGACTGGGTCTGTGGCTTCCTTTATCACCAAGATAAAGTTTTTTAAAAGGGCTGAAAGAAAGGTTAACAGAAGTTTCCCTGATGCCCAGAGAACCAGCGAGTTTCACAGGTTGTGATTCTCCAATCTGAATGTATTTTTCATTCACTGGAGAATTTTTTAAAATACAGAGGGACTTCCCTGGTGGTCCAGTGGCTAAGACTCCACGCTCCAAAACAGGGGGCCTGGGTTTGATCCCTGGTCAGGGAACTAGATCCCACATGCCAGAAATAAGAGTTTGTATGCCTCAACTAAAGATCCCGCATGCCACAACTAAGACCCAGTGCAGCCAAATAAATAAATCAATATAAATAAATAAATAAATAAAATAAAATATAGATTCGGGGGTGCTGGTTCAAGAGGTAAGAGTAACCTCACATATTTACTACTAAACGGCAATAAATAAGTGGTCAGAAGATGATCTATTATTAATAAAGGAGTGAAAATGGTGAAGGAAATGAGAGACACTGATGAATCTCAGGGCAGAGTGGGACTGGAAAGGGGCATCACTGTTCAGAGGATAGAGAGAGAACAGCTTGAGAAAAGTGCTGGTTGCTGGGTTGCTGGGTAAAAAGAGTGGGAGTGGCAAAGGGCCACAAATTGAAATGACTCCTACCTCTAGGACATGTAGCATCAGAATTTGCCCCTAGGAGAGGAATTCAAAATAAATGAACAGGGCTTCCCTAGTGGCGCAGTGGTTGAGAGTCTGCCTGCCAATGAAGGGGACACGGGTTCGTGCCCCGGTCTGGGAAGATCCCACATGCCGCGGAGCGTCTAGGCCCACGAGCCATGGCCGCTGAGCCTGCGCGTCCGGAGCCTGTGCTCCGCAACGGGAGAGGCCACAACAGTGAGAGGCCCGCGTACCACAAAAAATAAATAAATAAATGAACAACGTGATTGGATGTCTGATGAAGGGGTTGCACCTTTGGGCTTGACTCTTTCTGTCTTGATATTGAGGGTCACTGAGTGATCACCTGGTCTCCCTGGGCCCCCTAAAATGAAGCCTTCTGGTTGATCCATCTGGTCTACTTATACAGAGCTTACAGGCAGCCTATGAAGGAAATGGAACTTCAAAAAGGTAAGGAAAACTCCAGCCACTTATCCATATTAATTGCCATAGTTATTCTTTCATGTATAAGATGGAACAACCAAGATTCACCAGCTACTGCAGCACACAAACAGAACAAATAAGATGGGCCAATATGAACAGACAGAACAGTGGCCCCAGAAAAGCAGCAATAATTTCTGAAGGAGAAAAGAACTTTAAAGAAATCTCATTTCTCTCCAGAAAGTTAAGTGGCTACCTCATCCATTAAACAAGAACATGCAGCTATAAAAAGGAGCAGTAAAAGAATGAGTTCATAAATTATATATATAATGTATAATTTCACACATAATGATTTTATATTTGTAAAAATTACATGCATATGTATGTACATATCATTTAAATTTAGTTTGCCCCACTAGAATGTAAGTTCCATGAGGGCAGAGACTTTGTTTTTTCCATTTGCTGTGTTCCTACTACCTAGAATCTGACACAAAGAAAGAAAAATAAAAATATAACCAACCCAAAGGAAAATAGAAGGGGGTGAAAGGGATACTATGGATGAGCTAAAATTCTTGCCTTTCAAGGTAGAGAGTCAACAGATATTTCTTAAAGTTGAGAAATCACGAGAAAATATTATAGGACTTCCAGGTCAAGATGGTAGATTGAACATGTGGATATACTTTTTCTCTGTCTCAAATCCAAATAACGTTTGGAAACTGGAGAGTAGATGGATGAGGACTAACTTTCTTAACTGACCTGGAGCACCTGAATTCCAGGCTTATAGGAGAGAAAGTTGTGAAAGGTCCATTGGTAAGAGATGGGGTGCAGAGCATGTACGGTTTGATAAGGTAGAGGTGAGATAAAAGAGGACTGGACCTGCATCTCCTGAAGAGGGAGGATGATAAATACTAAAAAGTTGAGAAGTGTGTGTGTGTGTGTGTGTGTGTGTGTGTTCGTATATACATTATATCTATATCTGTCTATCTATCTATCTATCTATCTAAAACTTAGTATATGGAGGTAACTACCAGAAGAATCTGCTAAAAGAATTTAAAGCAGTTAACTCTGAGGAGAGCAAAATGAGAAGGGGGCTTCTGTTGTTTGTAACAAATTTTGTTGGACAATTTGTAAGCTGTGTACTTATATAACCATAATAATTTTTTAAATTGTTGAATAACAATAAAAAGTTATACACTACCAGGTGAAAACAAATAGCTAAAAGTGGTCACCTCGGGAAAGCAGGATTATGATGGAGGGGGCTGAATGAAGCATAGAAATATTTTCATACCTTTAAATGCCATTTGAGCTTTTATCTTCATGTGTGTTCAGTAAATATCTCTCTTTCTTTCTTTCTATCTATCCATCTATCTATCTATAAATAGACTGATTACAAAAATAGTCAAGATAATTGTCCTCCTTGTATCCATGCCCTTGTGTAGTACCTTCTGCGTTGATCTCTGGCTTTGGCCACTTGACTTGCAATGGCCAACAGGACAGTAGACAATGGGACACAAATGTGATAGAAGCTTGAAAAGTGCTTGTGCATTGGGGTTTGCCCTCTCTTGCTGCTCTTGGGACTCTTGACAGTGCGGTAATATAAAAAAGCCCAGGCTAGCCTGCTGGAGGATAAGACAACATGTGGAGCAGGTACCAACTATTCCAGCTGAGGCTCTCTTAGAGCAACTAGCCCCTGGTCAACCTGGCAGCTGACCACAGAGGCCCAGCAAGACCAGCAGAAGAACCATCTAGCTGAGGCCAGTCCAAATTCCCCACTCACAGAATCACAAGCTACTGAACAGTTACACGTATAAGAATGAAATTAGAACATTCTTTAACACCATACACAAAATTAAACTCAAAACGGATCAAAGACCTAAATGTAAGGCCAGACACTATAAAACTCTTAAAGGAAAAAATAGGCAGAACACTCTTTGACGTAAACACAGCAAGATCTTTTTTGATCCATCTCCTAGAGTAATGAAAACAAAAAAATAAACAAATGGGACCTAGTTAAACGTAAAGATTTTGCACAGCAAAGGAAACCACAAATAATATGAAAAGACAACCCACAGAATGGGAGAAAATATTTGCAAATGAAGTGACCAACAAGGGATTAATTTCCAAAATATACAAACAGCTCACGCAGCTCAATATCAAAAAAACAAACAACTCAATCAAAAAATGGGCGGAAGAACTAAATAGACATTTCTCCAAAGAAGAATACAGATGGCCAGTAGACACATGAAAAGATGCTCAACATCACTAATTATTAGAGAAATGCAAATCAAAACTACAATGAGGTACCAACTCACATTGGTCAAAATGGCCGTCATCAAAAAATCTACAAACAATAAATGCTGGAGAGGGTGTGCAGAACAGAGAACACTCCTACACTGCCGGTGGGAATGTAAATTGGTACAACCACTACGGAGAACAGTAAGCAGGTTCCTTAAAAAACTAAAAATAGAACTACCATATGACCCAGCAATCCCACTCCTGGGCATATACCTGGAGAAAACCATAATTCAGAAAGATACATGCACCCCAATATTCACTGCAGCACTATTTACAATAGCCGAGAGAAGGATGCCACCTAAATGTCCATCAACGGATTAATGGATAAAGAAAATGTGGTACATATATACAATAGAATATTACCCAGCCATAAAAAAGAATGAAATAATGCCATTTGCAGCAACATGGGTGGACCTAGAGATTATCATACTAAGTGAAGTCAGACCGAGAAAGACAAATATCATATGATATCACTCACATGTAGAATCTAATTTTTAAAATGATACAAATGAACTTATCTGCGAAACAGAAACAGACTCACAGATTTTGAAAACAAACGTATGGTTACCAAAGGGGAAATGTGTGGGGGGTCGGGGGGAAGATAAATTAGGAGATTGGGATTAACATACACACACTACTATATATAAAACAGATAATGAACAAGGACCTACTGTATAGCACAGGGAACTCTACTCAATATTCTATAATAACCTATATGGGTAAAGAATCTGAAAAATACATATGTGCATAACTGAATCACTTTGCTGTACACTTCAAACTGACACAACACTGTAAATCAATTATACCCCAATAAAATAAAAAGTAAATAAATAAAAATTTTTAAAAAGAACCATGATCTAAATAAAAGTTTGGAGACTTCCCTGGTGGTCCAGTGGTTAAGACTCCACGCTCCCAATGCAGGGGGCCTGGGTTCAATCCCTGGTCAGGGAACTAGATCCCGCGTGCTGCAACTAAGAGCCCATATGCCCCAACTAAAGGTCCCTCATGCCGCAACTGAAAAAGATCCTGCATTCCGCAGCAAAGGTCCCGCACACGGCAATGAAGATCCCGCATGCCCCAGTAAGACCCAGCACAGCCAAATAAATAAATAAATATTTTATAAACAAACAAATAAAAGTTTTATATTAAACTTTTAAATTTGGGGCAAGTTATTATGTGTCAAATGTTAACTGATAGATGCAGATACAAAGATAGAAATAGAAATAAAATAGAAATCATATATTTCTAGATCCCAACCCAGATTTCTAGATTTCTGGATCGCAACCCAGATTTATGAGATCATACTAGAGGGTGTATCCTGAGAATTTGTGTTTAAAAATCTCCACGATGACTCTAACACAACCTGGACAAGCATCTGAAAACCACTGGTATGAAGCAAAGATCAAAGGGTTTGGAGATCTGAGTTCCAAGCCAGGTACTTCTACTTACTAATTGTGTAATCTTGGGCAAGTGAAGTTAAACTTCTCTGAGCTTCCATTTTATCCTCAGGAAAAGAGAGGAAAGTTGTTATGGCGATTAAATAGGCTGGTGTATGCGAAGTGTCCAGCATCATACACGGAACTTCTTCCCCCACCTCCTTCAGCAACCCCTAACGGACCCTTACAGAGGAGGCTGATTCTGTGTATAATTCTGGAAAGCCTGCGGGTGGTTTGGCTATGATACTGGATTCTTATTGTCCTTTCTATCTTTAATAAAGCACAAGACAGAGAGAGGTTGATGGAAAACCACCCACAGAAGGGTTTTATTTCCCTCATTTGTCAGGGTGACTTTATAAAAATGGTATAGTGTGAAATAAGAATTTTCCAGGATAGAATGGAACAGGCCATAAGGAAAAAACAGGGCTGTTATCAGATTCATGATTTTGAACGAATGATTTGGAAAATCTCAAATACAGGATGAGAAGTTTCCAATGAGGGGACAAGACATCTTAGACCCAGAGCAAATAGCATGACAGCAACCTCAGAATGTCAAATTGCCTCCACTTTCTGTTTGAGTCTGTAGAGCGAATTAGGGTGACTGGGAGCAAGCTTTGCAGAAGTTTGAAAGGCGCAGGCCTCAGTGTTCCCATCTGTAAAATGACAGGCTTGAATTAATTGCTCTCTGAGGTCGCTGTGAACACTGACATTCTATTAATTTACAGCCAGAACATTTCTCCTCCTTGTCTAACTGTATTGTGCTTTCTACTCTCTGTTTTGAAAAGACCTTCTTTAAGATAAGCACATATGTGGCCTATCATCTATGTCTGTGTTTCTTTTCTTTTTTTACATTTTGGAGCACCACACTATCCAAAGAAGAGCTATATGCATTGCCTCAGTTTCCCCTAAGTAACCAGCATTTGTGAGGACAAAAATAAAATGGCTTGGTGACGTTAAAAACAAACAAACAAAGGAACAAATAGAATGATTGGCCACGCTTATTTGTCAATGCCTGTTTGCTCTCGTATCAGCCAGAAAACTGGCACAAACTCAGAACATTCATTTTACTGTATTACAAACTGCATCATTAGTTGATGTTGGAAAAAAAACATATACTCTGTGTGGACTCCTAGTGACCAGAGTCCCAGGCTTTACCCAGGTCTTTGTTACCCAAGCATCTGTCCCTGAGCTTGGGGGCCCTGCCCGGGGCAGTGTTATGCACAGCCCCTATCGTGAAAGGAGTTATTATGCAAGAAACTTGGAACTGAATACAATCAGACAAGCTTTACCCATTCTGGACTCAGAAAACCATCGAACTGGCAAGCAATACGTTCTAAAAATACTTGAAATATAAAACTATTTAAAATCCTTTTTTAATCCTATCAAAGAGATTGATGGCGTTTTTTACAAAGTGAACATTTTAATATTACCACTTGATAATCTTTCCTAACATGATCATATAACCATGCATGGGATACACAGACATGGCCATGGACACATTCACTGACTGCATATCCCAAACTAAAGGCACAGGGTAGGGACTCTCTACCCTTGGAAGACTCAGTACATTACCAGCTAGGCCAGTGATAGCCCAGCTTTGCAGGAAAAGGGGAGTGAACACTACTACCCACATCATTGATTAGAACTTGGCCGCTCCAAGCATATTCTATGGACCAGGGGCATCAGCATCCCCTGAGATATTGTTAGAAATACGAGTACTCAGGACCCCACACCAGACCCAGTGAGTCAGAATTTGTATTGTCAAAGGATTCCCAGGTGACTCACGTAAATGCTAAAGTTTGAAGAGCACTGGAGTAGAGCATCTCCCTTATCCAGGTGGGATTATTTTCTCACTGGGGGAGACTGTAAAAACTGGCCACAGATTTCTCCCACTTCTGTTTGCATTCTGCTTTGCTCCCCCATCAAGATGTGGAGTCTTTTTCTCTACCTCTTTGAATCTGGGCACTTTATGTCTTGCTTTGAACCACAGACTGAAGTAAAAGTGATGATGCTGGAGTTCTAAGTGTGGGCCTCAAGTGGCCTTGCAGCTTCTGCTTTCACCCTCTTGAAATGCTGAGAACACTAAATGAAGAAGCTCAAGCTAGCTGGCTAGAAGATGAAAAAAATGAGGTGAGTGAGGCCCAGCCAAGAGCCATAACCATTAACCCAACATGTGAGTGAGTCATGTTAGATCATGCAGCCCTGGTTGAGCTGCCAAACGGTAGCAGCCTGGATAGTGTCCTCTGAAAGACCAGCAGAACAAAAAATGAGTCCAATTTCATCTTGGTGGAAGAAATCACCTTTGCTGATGTAAAACTGAGGGCTGGGTAAGTTTATTCCTCGGGAAGCCCCTTTGGTGATAGGTTCACAAATGATGGAATGACAGACCTATTCATGCTGGGTGATTAACACAAGCTCTACAACCAGTGTTACCCTCTTCACAGCTCCCTGGATGGATGCTATGAAGAAATAATAAATAAATAAAAGCCATGATCTGAAAGGATACTCAACATCACTAATCATTAGAGAAATGCAAATCAAAATTACAATGAGGTATCACCTCACACTGGTCAAAATGGCCATCATCAAAAAATCTACAAACAAATGCTGGAGAGGGTGTGGAGAAAAGGGAACCCTCTTGCACTGTTGGTGGGAATGTAAATTGATACAGCCACTATGGAGAACAGTATGGAGATTCCTTAAAAAAATAAAAATAGGGGCTTCCCTGGTGGCGCAGTGGTTGAGAGTCCACCTGCCGATGCAGGGGACATGGGTTCGTGCCCTGGTCTGGGAAGATCCCACATGCCATGGAGCGGCTAGGCCCATGAGCCATGGCCACTGGGCCTGCGCGTCCGGAGCCTGTGCTCCACAACGGGAGAGGCCACAACAGTGACAGGCCCGCGTACTGCAAAAAAATAAATTAATTTAAAAAAAATAAAATAAATAAAAATAGAACTACCATACAACCCAGCAATCCTACTACTGGGCATATACCCTGAGAAAACCATAATTCAAAAAGAGTCATGTACCACAATGTTCATTGCAGCTCTATTTACAATAGCCAGGACATGGAAGCAACCTAAGTGTCCACTGACAGATGAACGGATAAAGAAGATGTGGCACATGTATACAATGGAATATTACTCAGCTGTAAAAGAAACGAAATTGAGTTATTTGTAGTGAGGTGGATGGACCTAGAGTCTGTTATACGAGTGAAGTAAGTCAGAAAGAGAAAAACAAATACTGTGTGCTAACACATATATATGGAATCTAAAAAAAAAAAAAATGGTTCTGAAGAACCTAGGGGCAGGACAGGAATAAAGACACAGACATAGAGAATGGACTTGAGGACACGGGGAGGGGGAAGAGTAAGCTGGGACGAAGTGAGAGTGGCATGGACATATACACACTACCAAACGTAAAATAGCTAGCTAGTGGGAAGCAGCCGCATAGCACAGGGAGATCAGCTCAGTGCTTTGTGTCCACCTAGAGGGGTGGGATAGGGAGGGTGGGAGGGAGATGCAAGAGGGAGGAGATATGGGGATATATGTATATGTATAGCTGATTCACTTTGTTATACAGCAGAAACTAACACACCATTGTAAAGCAATTATACTCCAATAAAGATGGCTAAATAAATAAATAAATAAAAGCCATGCTCACAATTTCCTGATATCTGGCTCCCAGATTTATGCAGAAACCTCTGGCCTGTCTGGCTGCTCTCTTCCCCATGCCTGATAGTTTCTGCTCGAATCCAGACACCAGCCAAGGCAGTGACTTAGGAGTCTTTGGTGAGCAGTGCTGAACTGGAAAGACTGTAAGCTTTGGGGTCACCCAAACTGAGATTCAATCCTGACCCTGCCACTTGCTAGTTAGGTGGCTGGGGAAATTATCTAGCTTTTATGAGACTCAACTTTGTCATCTGTCAACTGAGATTAAGAATCCCTATCTATCAAGATTGTTGAGATTATGTATAAGAAAGAGAGCATATTATGAATGCTCTCTAGTATATTCTGCATAAATGAGGCTAGGGGTGTGAAAGCCATAACATCCCCGACAAGTGTCATTTTGCAAAAGACAAAACACCAGCCCCCACCCCCTGCCCACCCTTCCAGAACACCAGCCTTCTACGCGGCTGGACACTCTGACTACAGTCTGGATGTTTATCTGATGCCTGCTTGGCAGCCACTCCATTTACAGCCATCGGAAGGAGGGGGCAGGGTGACCAGCATTCATCTCTGGGTCACCAGGTCAAGTGGGTACTAATCAGGAAAAATGTTTGGCTATTAAATGCTCCATTGAGTGCTTTAAATATCACCTGACGTGTCATACATCTGGATTAGCGTGTCATACATCTGGATTAGCCGTAGAAAATCAATCTTTACCATATGCAAATTAAGGACGAAATGAGATTGTCCTTGTGAGCCATTGCTGTGCCTTAGCGCACTGGTCCTTCAGCTTTATTTAACTGGCCTGAATTTTCTCCCATTTTGCTTCAGTTTGTGAGTTGAAACCCATTATCCCTTACACAGTTTATGGTCAGAGAGCGCTGATCCCAAAGATAACCTTTAGAGGGATTCTGCGAGTGGCCACTGGCTTTGTTTCCTCATCTCCCCTGTGTAGACTTAGCGGCCACCGGGAGTGAACTTAGCTGTGCTGGCCTTGGCCCTGAAACCATCTCCTAAAAACTGGATGTTTATCTTGGTCGTGATGCACATGGTGCATGCGCGTGTGTGTCTATGGGTGCAAATATGTATTCTAGGAATATATTCAGGAAGTTAAGTTTTCCCTTAAAAATAAGACACAATCTCTATTAGTCACTCTTCTTGATTCTACAGAGCAGTAAAGCCTTGGGATCAGACTTCTCAGAGCTGGATTGAATCACTGGTCTTGGGATGTCAGAAAACAGGCAAGTTTTTGACCACTCCCCACACTGCTCTGTTCCAGCCCATACAAATCACTGTAGCAAAAAACCTCAGGTAGGGAAATGCAACAAAATCACTGGCGACCTCCCAGGGGAATGAAATGCTAACTTTAAGGCCCAGCAGCCGCCAGCTACCCAAGAATTTAATCATGCTCTGCCTTTGTATTCGGCAAGCTTGCAATAGGATGCAGCTAATTAGCCTGCCTGGGAACCAACTGGCAGGGATTGGAGTGGGATGGAACGGAATGATGAATAATCGTAAACTCTGTGTACTACTCATAGTTTGCTAAAAACTTGCAATAAATTATCTCACTTAATCCTCTCAACAGCCATGTGAGGTTGGTTTATTATCCAAGTTACAGTATGAAAACTGAGATGCAAACAGATTAAATTAACCTACGAAAAACCTTAAAAATGTTCATGCCTTCTGACTAGTAATTCCTTTTCTAGGAATTTACCTTGGGAAAATAAGAAGTCCAACAATAAAGAGGTTTATTGACAGATACCTACAAGGAAGGTACTTATAATTGTAAAAAATTGAAAACAACTTACATTGTGCAAAAATTAAAAATTACTTGGATAAATTACAATAATTCAATATAGGGGATGCTCAATAATCTCTAAAAATCAGGTTTCTGGGGCTTCCCTGGTGGCGCAGTGGTTGAGAGTCCGCCTGTCGATGCAGCGGACACGGGTTCGTGCCCCGGTCTGGGAAGATCCCACATGCCGCGGAGCGGCTGGGCCCGTGAGCCATGGCCGCTAAGCCTGCGCATCCGGAGTCTGTGCTCCACAACGGGAGAGGCCACAACAGTGAGAGGCCCGCGTAACGCAAAAAAAAAAAAAAAAAAAAAAAATCAGGTTTCTGAACATGATTGAAGGAATTAAGTAGATTATGATTTAAGGAAATAAGTTGACTATTTTAAGATAAAGAGTATTTTAAAAAGAGAATTGCCTCCTTTACATACAGTATAATCCCTATTTTTCAGTATCTCTGTGTCTATGCCTGGAAAACAAGAGGAAAGAAATACCCTAAAAGATTAATAATGGCAGTGTGTGTTTCATGAGTCCATTAACATGTTCCCCTCTTTTTATTTTTCTCTATTTTCATAACTCTCTATAATATATAAATATCATAATTAAAAGTGAATGACAATAAATTAATAAAATAATAGTAATATACATAAAATGTGTTAATGTTAGCTTACTCATGAGGAACTCGTGCAAATCAGGAAACTAAAACATATGAGATACTCGGAATGCTTTTGAAGGTCAGAGTAAACATATGCCAAATATACTTATTTTATCAAACCCATTTTGCCCATTTCTAACTCATTTATCTTTAACAAGATAAACAAGATTTCACGAGGCTCTGGTAATGATCCATCTGTGAAATCACTGGATGTTTGGCTCGTCCCTGCAATTTTCTATACTTATCTTCCTTATCCTTCACAAAGTACTGTCAGTGTTTGGGAAAATGGTTTTGTGAAACTTAGTAAATTGCTAGGTAAAATATTTCCTTGGATAATGGTGTGTCTGACACTTTAAAACATCTGAAAACTCTCCGAGTTATTAGATCTCGGGTAGAGGAGGTCAGATAATATCTCTGGAGACGGCTCCTATTAGGGGAGCTTTGGGTGATAAAAAGTATGAGCCAGGGGTGGAGGGAAATGGAAGGCTCCAACTGCAGAATTCTAAACAGACATTTAGAAGGAATTTCCAAACAAGAGGCACAGGCCCTGTTTCTATCAGAGTGGAGGGAAGCAAATTGATTCTGCAAGGGAAAAATCTGGCCTTAATGAGGAGACTTCTTATGATGCCCAAATTCCATTTCTTAACATTTATTTTTTGGTTAAGCTGCATTGAAAGCTATAATTTTAGCATTTCTGATTTGGGGACATCGACCTTTCAATGTATGGGTTTTCCAAAATTATTAAACTCATTTGGATTGTAGTGATAGCTTTTTAAATGTAATTTTTTTTTTTTTTTCTTTTTTAGTTTTTGGTTGCGTTGGGTCTTCACTGCTGCTGCACATGGGCTTTCTCTAGTTGTGGCGAGCGGGCGCCACTCAACATTGCGGTGTGCGGGCTTCTCATCGCAGTGGCTTCTCTTTGTTGCAAAGCACTGGCTCTAGGCACAAGGGATTCAGTAGTGGCACACGGGCTTCAGTAGTTGTGGCTCGTGGGCTCTAGAGCGCAGGCTCAGTAGTTGTGGTACACGGGCTTAGTTGCTCTGCTGCATGTGGGACCTTCCTGGACCAGGGCTCAAACCCATGCCCCCTGCACTGGCAGGGGGATTCTTAACCACTGCACCACCAGGGAAGTCCGTATATGTAATTCTCTTTTTTTTTTTCTTTACCATCTTTATTGGAGTATAATTGCTTTACAATGGTGTGTTAGTTTCTGCTGTATAACAAAGTGAGTCAGCTATACATATACATATATCCCCATATTTCCTCCCTTTTGCATCTCCCTCCCACCCTCCCGATCCCACCCCCTAGGTGGACACAAAGTACCGAGCTGATATCCCTGTGCTATGCAGCTGCTTCCCACTAGCTATCTATTTTACATTTGATAGTGTATATATGTCCATGCCACTCTCTCACTTTGTCCCAGCTTACCCTTCCCCCTCCCCGTGTCCTCAAGCCCATTCTCTACATCTGCGTCTTTATTCCTGTCCTGCTCCTACGTTCTTCAGAACCCTTGGTTTTGTTTTTTTTTTTTTAGATTCCATATATGTGTGTTAGCATATGGTATTTGTTTTTCTCTTTCTGAATTACTTCACTCTGTGTGAGAGTCTCTAGGTCTACCCACCACACTACAAATAACTCAGTTTCGTTTCTTTTTATGGCTGAGTAATATTCCATTGTATATATGTGCCACACCTTCTTTATGCATTCATCTGTCGATGGACACTTAGGTTGCTTCCATGTCCTGGCTATTGTAAACAGAGCTGCAATGAACGGTGTGCTACATGACTCTTTCTGAATTATGGCTTTCTCAGGGTATATGCCCAGTAGTGGGATTGCTAGGTCACATGGTAGTTCTATTTTTAGTTTTTTAAGGAACCTCCATACTGTTCTCCATAGTGGTTGTATCAATTTACATTCCCACCAACAGTGCAACAGGGCTCCCTTTTCTCCACACATTCTCCAGCATTTACTGTTTCTAGATTTTTTTGATGATGGCCATTCTGACCGGTGTGAGGTGATACCTCATTGTAGTTTTGATTTGCGTTTCTCTAATGATTAGTGATGTTGAGCATCCTTTCATGTGTCTGTTGGCAATCTGTATATCTTCTTTGGAGAAATGTCTGTTTAAGTCTTCTGCCCATTGTTGGATTGGGTTGTTTGTTTTTTTGGATATTGAGCCGCATGAGCTGCTTGTAAATTTTGGAGATTAATCCTTTGACAGTTGCTTCATTTGCAAATATTTTCTCCCATTCTGAGGGTTGTCTTTTCATCTTGTTTATAGTTCCCTTTGCTGCGTAAAAGCTTTTAAGTTTGAATAGGTCCCATTTGTTTATTTTTGTTTTTATTTCCATTTCTCTAGAAGGTGAGTCAAAAAGGATCTTGCTGTGATTTATGTCATAGAGTGTTCTGCCTATGTTTTCCTCTAAGAGTTTTATAGTGTCTGGCCTTACATGTAGGTCTTTAATCCATTTTGAGTTTATTTTTGTGTATCGTGTTGGGGAGTGTTCTAACTTCATTCTTTTACATGTAGCTGTCCAGTTTTCTCAGTACCACTTATTGAAGAGACTGTCTTTTCTCCATTGTATATTCTTGCCTCCTTTATCAAAAATAAGGTGACCATATGACGTGGGTTTATCTCTGGGCTTTCTATCGTGTTCAATTGATCTATATTTGTGTTTTTGTGCCAGTTCCATACTGTCTTGATTACTGTAGCCCTGTAGTATAGTCTGAAGTCCGGGAGCCTGATTCCTCCAGCTCCATTTTTCTTTCTCAAGATTGCTTTGGCTATTCGGGGTCTTTTGTGTTTCCATACGAATTGTGAAATTTTTTGTTCTAGTTCTGTGAAAAATGCCATTGGTAGTTTGATAGGGATTGCATTGAATCTGTAGATTGCTTTGGGTAGTAGAGTCATTTTCACAATGTTGATTCTTCCAATCCAAGAACACTGTATATCTCTCTATCTGTTTGTATCATCTTTAATTTCTTTCATCAATGTCTTATAGTTTTCTGCATACAAGTCTTTTGTCTCCTTAAGTAGGTTTATTCCTAGATATTTTATTCTTTTTGTTGCAGTGGTAAATGGGAGTGTTTCCTTAATTTCTCTTTCAGATTTTTCATTGTTAGTGTATGGGAATGCAAGAGATTTCTGTGCATTAATTTTGTATCCTGCTGCTTTACCAAATTCACTGATTAGTTCTAGTAGTTTTCTGGTAGCATCTTTTGGATTCTCTATGTATAGTATCATGTCATCTGCAAACAGTGACAGCTTTACTTCTTCTTTTCCTATTTGAATTCCTTTTAATTATTTTTCTTCCCTGATTGCTGTGGCTAAAACTTCCAAAACTATGTTGAATAAGAGTGGTGAGAGTGGGCAACCTTGTCTTGTTCCTGATCTTAGTGGAAATGCTTTCAGTTTTTCACCATTGAGAATGATGTTGGCTGTGGGTTTGTCATATATGGCCTTTATTATGTTGAGGAAAGTTCCCTCTATGCCTACTTTCTGGAGGGTTTTTATCATAAATGGGTGTTGAATTTTGTCAAAAGCTTTTTCTGCATCTATTGAGATGATCATATGGTTTTTCCCTTCAATTTGTTAGTATGGTGTATGACACTGATTGATTTGCGTATATTGAAGAATCCTTGCATCCCTGGAATAAACCCCACTTGATCATGGTGTATGATCCTTTTAATGTGCTGTTGGATTCTGTTTGCTAGTATTTTGTTGAGGATTTTTGCATCTATGTTCATCAGTGATATTGGCCTGTAGTTTTCTTTTTTTGTGACATCTTTGTCTCATTTTGGTATCAGGGTGATGGTGGCCTCGCCGAATGAATTTGGAAGTGTTCCTCCCTCTGCAGTTTTTTGGACGAGTTTGAGAACAGGTGTTAGCTCTTCTCTAAATGTTTGATAGAATACACCTGTGAAGCCATCTGGTCCTGGGCTTTTGTTTGTTGTAAGGTTTTTTTTTTTTTTTTTTTTTTTTGCGGTACGCAGGCCTCTCACTGTTGTGGCCTCTCCCGTTGCGGAGCACAGGCTCCGGACATGCAGGCTCAGCGGCCATGGCTCACGGGCCCAGCTGCTCCGCGGCATGTGGGAATGTGGGATCTTCCCGGACTGGGGCACAAACCCGTGTCCCCTGCATTGGCAGGCAGACTCTCAACCACTGCGCCGCCAGGGAAGCCCTGTTGCAAGATTTTTAAACACAGTTTCATTTCAGTGCTTGTGATTGGTCTGTTTGTATTTTCTATTTCTTCCTGGTTCAGTCTCGGAAGGTTGTGCTTTTCTAAGAATTTGTCCATTTCTTCCAGGTTGTCCATTTTATTCGCATATAGTTGCTTGTAGTAATCTCTCACCTACACTTAATTCTTTAATTCACCTGGAATAAATGTAATTTCTTTTTTACATAAAATATTTATCCACTGAGAATTAGTATTAATTTTATTTTAGTAATCATCCCCACTACCATTTGTTAGCACTAGTTACCTGCTCTGAATTGTACTAAGTCCTTTTACATATATTAGCAGACATCACTTGTTTTAAACTTCACAACACTATGCAGATCTGGGAACTGAGCCTCAGAGAGGATGAACAGGGACAGAGCCCTTAAACATTCTGCTGTGATGTCATTTGCATCACAGACCAAAGTGTTACATCAGGCATGGTCCCTTCCTGCAGTTTTTGTTTGGCTCCATTATTCTGCCTGTCCAGTCTTGCATCTTATCATTCATACAGCTGATAGGTCAAGTCTACCCCGATGAGTCTACATAATCAAAATTAATCTTGACTATTCTTGCCCATACGTTCTCCCAAAAGATTTTTAAAATAATTTTTATGTTTTCATAATCCAAGTAATACATACTCATTATTGAATGCTTAGGAAGTACACATAAGCAAGAATAATAAAAATTAAAATCATTTATGAACTTGCCCACCCAGAGATGATCACTGTGACAGAATTTCCACGTTCATCCTGTTTATTTATGATCTGTCTCCTCATTAGAATATAATTTCCATGTAGTGGGGGTTTTTCTCTTTTGATCACTGTTGCATCCCTGGGATCTATGTAATGGGTGACACGGTCTGCTGCCCAGACCACAAGTTCAGGTCCAAGGTGCTCATTACCCAGTCTGCTTAGAGTGCTGGCTCACAGGTTAGCCCTTCTCTAGGAATAGCCTTCAGCCAAGGGGAATGCCTCTTCCAAGGTTACATCTCCTCCACAGAGGTAGCCCACATCAATGACCTGTGGGTTTGAGGGTATAAAGGCCCAGCCCCGGGGCTTCCCTGGTGGCGCAGTGGTTGAGAGTCCGCCTGCCGAAGCAGGGGACACAGGTTCGTGCCCTGGTCCGGGAAGATCCCACGTGCCGCAGAGCGGCTAGGCCCGTGAGCCATGGCCGCTGAGCCTGCGCGCCCGGAGCCTGTGCTCCGCAACGGGAAAGGCTACAACAGTGAGAGGCCCGCGTACCGCAAAAAAAAAAAAAAAAGGCCCAGCCCCCTGGCCCCAACTTGGAACAAATCCAAAGGGCCATTTCATTCCAGAGCTCCCTGTGGAACGGGCTGAGACCTATGATGTGACTGCATCAGGTTCACCTCCCTCTGCCCAGTCTTGCTTCCATAACTCCCCTACCGATCCTATTTCTGAGACTACTCCCAGTTAACCTCCTGAAGGTGAACTTCTGCTACAGAGTCTGTTTCCAGGGAACACGACCCAAGTGAATGTAGAACACAGCCTGACACATAGTCGGCTTTATCATATTTCTTGAACGAATATACGCAAAATTTTTTAGGGGTCCCTCCTTCATTCCTGGTGATTCTCACTCTTCAGCAAAGAAGCAGAAGCTCCATCACGCCCCACGAAGTGAGAAGAAGTCAGCTATTCCTGTGCAGCCACCAACACTACTGCAGCTTCTTCTCATTACAGCATCCTCGACTCTTGATGATGCCCCAGGGCCCCATCCACTGCTTGTTAAAAACAGTGACCAGGACAAGATCCCAGCTTGCCTACTCATTCTGGGTAGCTCTGCACCCAAACTGCACTGTTCTCCCCAAATCCTGAGGCTTCTTATCACTGCTTACTGAAGCCAGGGAATCTGCAGAGATCCCAACCCTGCTAAGCCTGCATTCCTGGGTCTCTGCCCAAGTTACAGTGGTCCTGGAGGGTGGGAAGGATGCTCCCTCCTCAGTGTTGCCCACGTTACAGTGGTCCTGGAGGGTGGGAAGGATGCTCCCTCCTCAGTGTTGCCCAAGTTACAGTGGTCCTGGAGGGTGGGAAGGATGCTCCCTCCTCAGTGTTGCCCAAGTTACAGTGGTCCTGGAGGGTGGGAAGGATGCTCCCTCCTCAGTGTTGCCCAAGTTACAGTGGTCCTGGAGGGTGGGAAGGATGCTCCCTCCTCAGTGTTGCCCAAGTTACAGTGGTCCTGGAGGGTGGGAAGGATGCTCCCTCCTCAGTGTCTTGTTCAGATAAGGGCACTCCACAGTGGAAGTGGCCTGGTCTTTCAACTTTCAGATCTTGCATTCATTAACATGGCCACTTCTTGAGAGCATGACCCAGCCAGGATGACTGTGTTGGGACAAGTAAGACAGATCTGGAAAGCAACACATGCCCCCGACTCTTGGTCAAGTCGTCACCTACTCTTCTGATGAAATCTCTCTCTGGGCCTATCTGAGGTCAGGATACCTAGAAACAGAGCCTGAAATTGGGTATTCTTGACCATTAATTTATTGAGGAATACTCTCCAAAAAAGGGAAGCAGTATGGGGAAGGGGGAGGAACTAAAAAAAAAAATGTGGTCTCTGCTGAGTCAGCTCCAGCCTGATCCCATGGGGAGCTTTGGAGCAGAGGCTGTACCAAACATTTTTGAAGAGCTGGAAACTAATTCCTATAAGTTGTTGTCATTGTTCTTTTTTGCAATAAGATACAGCACTTGATACACTGTAGAAAGTATGACTGTCGATAGGATCTGACAGAATCCACATTACACTGTGAGGCGCCAATACATCTGTTATCAAAATTTCCCCTTTGGTTCACCCACAGAACATTTTCATTGCAGCCTCTGAATCAAGAAATGAAGCTTCACTCAATTTCACAGACAATCAAGGGGAAAAAATGATGGGTCAATATCCACAAAGCAATCAATGTGATAAACCACATGAACAAAATGAAGGATAAATATCACATGATCATCTTGATAGATGCAGAAAAAGCTTTTGACAAAATTCAACATCCATGCGTAATAAAAACTTTCAGAAAAGTTGGTATATAGGGAACATTTCAACATAATAAAGGCCATTTATGACAAACCCACAGCTAACATCATACTCAATGGTGACAAAATGAATGCTTTTCCTCTAAAATCGGGAACAAGACAAGGATGCCCACTCTCACCATTTATATTTAACATAGTATTAGAAGTCCTAGCCACAGCAATCAGACGAGAAAAAAAAAAATAAAGGCATCCAAATTGGAAGGGAAGAAATAAAACTGACACTATTTGCAGGTGACATGATACTGTATATAGAAAACCCTAAAATCTCCACTCTCAGGTACACACCCAAAAGAAATGAAAACCTATGTCCACACAAAATTTTGTACACAAGTAGCAGCACTACTAATAATAGTTGAAAAGTGGAAACAACCCAAATGTCCATCAACTAATGAGTGACTAAAAAATATGTGATATATCCATACAGTGGTATGTTATTCAGTATAAAAAGGAATGAAGTATTGATAAACGCCAGAAAATGGATGGACTTTGAAAATATTATGCTAAGTGAAAGAAGGAAATCACAAAAGGCCACATATTGTATGTTTCAATTTATCTGAAATGTCTACAAGAGACAAATCAATAGAGACAGAAAGTGGATTAGTGGTTGCCTAGGGTGCATGAGTTCGTTGGGGGTTGGGGGTGGAGAAATGACTGCTAATGAGTAAGGGTTTTCTTTCACGGTGATGATAACGTTCCAAAATTAGATTGTGATAATGGATGCACAATGCTATGAATATACCAAAAAGCACTGAATTGTACACAAACAGGGCAATTTTATGGTATACGAATTATATCTCTAAAAAGCTGTTTAAAATAAAACTAGCACTATCTCCATAAAAGGCCCAAGAGTTAATCCACAAATTAAAGACAAACCGTTAACACTCACAATTACAATGCCCATACATTGCACAAAGTCCCATCACTTGGAGGGATGCAACAATAAATTTCCCATCACTATGAACAGCAAATCATGGCTGCCAACGTGAGCATTTAGGAGGAAAAATACCGACAGCAAATACGGAAATATACATCAGTTTGACACTAATTAGTGTTGGTTTCAGTCCCTATTTTGTGGGTTGCCATATAGGTTTTGTATTTTTTCCTCCAACCTTTACATCCATTGCCAAAATCAGGACATTGCATGTCTTAGGGAGGGGTTTCCTGCTAAACCAGAAGAGTCTCAAGCAAACCAGGATGGTTCATTATTCGTGGACAAGAGAGAAGGAAAAGGTCTTTCCTTCCCTGTGTCATGCTCCATGTGAGGGCAACAGACTGGACTATTTGAACCCCAGTGTCCTGCAGAATTTTTATTCCTAATGTATTTCATCTTCTTTGTCGATCTTACGAATGAGACATTTTCTTTTATATTCCATCTATTGTTTGTATATAGAAAGACTGCTGACTTTATATATTAATTTTCTAACTACCTTACTGAATTTTCTTATTGTCTCCTAGGTTTTCAGTTATTTTTTTCTGGGTTATTCAAGGTTTATAATCATGGCATCAGGAAATAATTATAATGTTGCTTCCCCCCACCCATCCATTATTTTAATCCCTTACTTATAAACCACTTTATCTGTAAAGGCTAAAACTTCCAGAAAACCCCAACAGTCAATTCAGAAGGCACATCTTGTCACTTGCTTTAATGACAATACTGCTATTAAGTATTTCGCTATCAAAGTGACTTTTGGGCAGAGACAACTTTAGCATTTCAAGGAGTATCTATATATTTCTATTTTATCTCAAGATTTTATGAAGAATGGATATTGAATTTTTTTCAAATGACTTTTTTGAATCCTTGATATGAACATACAGTTTTTCTCCTTTGATTGGGGTGAATTGTATTGATGATTTCATAATATTGAATCATCCCTGGCTTTACTGAAACTGGATCTCACTGAGCCATGGTTCATAATTTTACTAATACAATGCTCAGTTCTAGTCACTAATTTTTATTACAATTTTTACATCAATATTCATGAATGAGCTTGGAGGTCTTCTCTGTGTTCTGTCTGATTTGAATGCCGGTGTTATTTTTGGCTTCCTATCTTTCGTTGTTGGGCTTGGAGACAGTTTTCAGTGTCGGATTTCTCTGTTCCTTGAATGTTTGAAATTATTTACCTGAGAAACCATCTGGGCCTGGTGATTAGGGGATGATGCATTTTCACTTTCTTCTCTGATTATTGGCCTGTTTAGAATTCTTATCTCTTCTAGAGTAAATTTTGGTGATTTCTATATTTTCTAAACAATTAATCACTTCATCCACGTTTCAATCTAATTTGCACCTAGGTTTGCCAATCATTCCTTGAAACTTCTTTTAATATCTTCTGTACCTCTTGTTAATTCTCCTTTCTAATTTTTTATTTGTTTCTAATATAAGTGGTTTTGTCAAAGAAATGGCAATCAGATTTTTAATTTATTGATTCTTCTTTTTCTGCTTTGTAATTTATTAATTCTTGCTCTCAATTTATTACCCCTGATGGTTTTTCCTAACCTCCTGAATGCAGTTTTAAAAATTTTTCCTCCAACTTGTAGTTTCTAATACATATATTTATGGCTTTATTTCCCTGTGAAACCAGCTTTGGCCATTTTCCATTAATTTTGAAACTCTATATTTTATTATTGCTAATTTCTAACATCTGCAATTCCAACTTCAATTTTCTCACTGACCCAAAAGTGGTCTAAGAGGAAAATTAAGGGTTTCCCTCCTTGTTATTGCATTATCAAATAAATGTAATTACACTAATAAATATGATATTGCTTATTGGTTTATAAAAAATATTATTCATCATGCTAAATTAGTCAAGACCCTGGCAGGAAGCAGAGGGCACACTGAAAAGAATTTAACTAAACAGAATTGAATGAGGATACTAAGTATAGACGCATAGGCTGGGTTGAGGGAACTGAAAAAAGATAGTGAAGTGCTCAGGACCTAGCAACAATGAGAATCCATTACCACCCCTAGGCCTGAAGAGACAAGGGCAGGGAAAAATATTACTGCAGCCACAGAGGAACACCACCACTGCTGAGACTCCAGGGGGTGGAGTGGAATGCAAAGAATAATTATCCAACCCCTCGTTCTCTTCCAGGTTTCTGCCCACATCCAACAACCAAACACAGAGGACCCAGTAGATACAGTCTGCGGAAGTCAGCCTCAGAACGACACAGAACAGGGTAGAAAAGGGAGGAGAAAAAAAGTTTGGGAACAAAAACTGGGAATAGCCCAGTAGTAAATATCATTTTCCTCTTATTCAAACATCAGAAATAGATATAAATTCCGTTAATGCTCTGTGGTCCGGTGATGAATTCTATTTATTGTTTATATAATTTCAAAGCATCCTTGCATTCCTAGATCCCCTGACATATTCTCTTCATTATACTTTTCAGTTGCTGTAACCTTTTATTAAGAATTTTACATCTACGCTCATAAATGAGACTGGTCTATAATTTTCCTTTTTGAATGGCAATCAGTGTTATGCTTGTCTTGTGAAATGAATCAGAGGAACTTTTCACATTTTTAAGTTCTGCAATAATTTATATAACAAAAGAATTGTGCATTTCTTAAAAGTTAAAAAAATTATTCAATCATGCTCCTGCTAGGAACTGGTGGTCTTCTTTCGGTAATTCTTGGATAATTTTTAGAGTTTTCCATAATTATTAGTTTGTATAGATTTTCTACTTTTTTTTTTTTTTTTTGCAGTACGCGGGCCTCTCACTGCTGTGGCCTCTCCCATTGCAGAGCACAGGCTCCGGACGCGCAGGCTCAGCAGCCATGGCTCATGGGCCCAGCTGCTCCGCGGCATGTGGGATCTTTCCAGACTGGGGCACGAACCCATGTCCCCTGCATCGGCAGGCGAACTCTCAACCACTGCGCCACCAGGGAAGCCCTAGATTTTCTACTTTTTGAGTCAATTTTGGTCATTTATAATTTTCTTAAAAATGGCCCCTTTCCTGGAGATTAATTTTCTCCAATAAGTCCATTTTCCCCAAACTTGGGGTAAAATGGTCCTGGTAAAGGGCTTCTGCATCTCCCGGGCCAGCCCAAAGGGTTGTCATGGCTGCAGCATGGAGAGATCCTCAAAGGTAGGTTAAAACAGTTAAAACTAATAAGAGGGGTTTTATCTTGAGACAGGATTGTTCAGGCTTCCCCACAGCTGTTGACAAAGGCTGTGCCCCATGGAGCTGACCACAGGAGAATAAGCTTAAGGTGACCTTCCATCCAGAGTGATTCACCATGCAGTTGGGTAAACTCAGCACCTGTCTACCCTGGAAACTGACCTCTCAGAACCACGGCTGTGATTTAGCCTCCTGCTTAGCAAACGTGACAAGGAAGTGGGTGTGAGGAGAAAGATGGGGAAGCAGGGAGCCCAGCTCTAATGACGATGTGACTCCCTGGCTCGGCCACTTTGGATGTGTCATTGTGACTAATCTCACTGGGCTTCAGTTGTCTGATCACTGAAATGAGAAGCTCTGAGGACTTCGCAGATTTATGATTCTATTAACAGATTCCCCCCAGGAGTAAGTTTAACACAAACAGTTTCATGCCTCACCTCCAGTTCTCTCCCTAATAAGAAATGGATCCTCCTGTCTAAGTAACAGTGTCTGAGATCTGCTGCGGGCTGGGGGGGGGGGGACCAAAAGTCCCTGCTGTTTCCCATATATCTCCCCTCCAGCCTAACCTGCCTTGGACTTAAAAGTTTTCGCATGCTGGGTTTAAGGCATCAACAGCCCGAGCGAGAACACTGTCCTAGAGAAACAACCTTTGGAGTATCTGACAACTTCAGAGGCACTAATGCATCCAGTTGGTAAGGTCCTGGGGCAGCAGAACGAGCTGATGGGGATGGAGAGGTCTAGTGCATGGGATGCGGCTGGGGAAGGCCAGCCTGGAATGACAACCACAACTGCAGGGGATGGATGGGGAGAGGTACAACTGGCAGGCAGGGGACAACATGGTGGCTTTTGGGCCGCTAAAGGTGGAAGTGGACTGAAACACACATTAGCCTGTGGGAGTCTGAGGAATGATGAGCTTCAAGGACTCTGGCAATGTAGTATCTTTGGAAGCCAACCAAACTGGGTTTCCACCCCAGTTCTGCCACTCACTACTGGGCTACTAAACCTCTGTGAGCCTCTTTCCTCAACTGCAAAATGGGAATAATGATGACTGTCTTTAGGGCTGATAGGAGAGTTAGGTGAGATAATGTATAAAAAGTACTTAACCATGGTGACTGGTACAAGTGAGAATTCAATCCATATATCTATTATTATAATAATTCCCAGTTTTACCACCATCCTTCTCCGGAAGCCAATTTTAATTAATGTAACTAATTACAAACATTTTTGTGTTCCTGCCAAGCACCGTGCTGTTCACTGTTTGGGTTTGAAGGAAGAATGTGGCATATTCCCTACCCTCCAATAGCTTCCAATCCAGTGGAGTAGATTTGTACACAACCAAGTAAAACACACAGCAAAACAAGCACAAGAAACAAATAGAGATGCCCCAGCATACTGTGGGATACCTAGGAAGAAGCCATGGACTCTCAGGGTGGGAGTGGAGAATGTGTCGGGGAAGAATCCTTGCAGGTGAATTAGGCCTTAGAATCTGAGAGGGTCCTCTAGTCCAACACCCTCACTTTGCAGTTAAGGGCCCAGGAAGATTAAAACAATCCAGGCTTAACAATCACTCAGATAGTGAACCCAGACTATGTGCCATTGTCAAGACTGACTTTTCAAACCTCACAATAACCCTATGAGATGGAAATTCTTGCCATCACCATTTTACAGAAGAAGAAACTGAGGCACGGTGAGGTGAAAAGACTTGTCCAAGGTCACACAGCTTGCAGGTAGGAGAGCATGGATTTGACCCATGTTGTCCCGTCCACCACAGCTGCCTCTCTTAACAGCAGAGCTAGAGCTTAAGCACACGACTCATGACTTAAAACCCCAGGTTCCCCTGTTCTCTCACACAGCTGCTTCCCAGAGGAAGAGAAATGTTTCAGAAGGTGAGGAATTCTGGGTGATCTTTCCAGGCTGAGGACAGAGCAGGAGCAATAGCATGCAGATCTGAAGTACTGTGTTGTCGGAAGAGTGTGCAGATTCTCATAGCTGAAGGGCAGAATGAAATTAATCAATAAAAGACAGCAGCTGAGGTCCCTGCACCATTACAAACCTCAAATATCAGGAAAAGAAGAAGCCAGGAACAGCAACATTCGATAAACTTTAGACATAAGTGGAGGAAAAGAGCTGTCATTTGGGCATCAGACTCCCCAGTCAGCACAGAGACGATAGGGATTTAAAGCAAACCTCCATATATCTGGAGAAAATCATAATTCGAAAAGATACAGGCACCCCAATGTTCACTGCAGCACTATTCACAATAGCCAAGACATTTAGGAAGCAACCTAAATGTCCATTGACAGAAGAGTGGATAAATAAGAAGTGGTCATGTATACAATGGAATATGACTCAGCCACAAAAAAGAACGAAAAAATGCCATTTGCAGCAACATGAATGGACCTAGAGATGATCATACTAAGTGAAGTAAGTCAGAAAGAGAAAGAAAAATATCTATGATACCACTGATATGTGGAATCTCATTTTAAAAAAATGATACAAATGAACTTATTTGCAAAACAAAAACAGACTTATATCAAAAACAAATTTATGGTTACCAAAGGGGGAACATGGCGGGGTGGATAAATCAGGAGCTTGGGATTAATATATGCACACTACTGTATGTAAGAGAGATAACCAACAAGGACCTACTGTAGAGCACAGGGAACTCTACTCAATATTCTGTGATAACCTATATGAGAAAGGAATCTGAAAAAGAATGAATATATGTATAACTGAATCACTTTGCTATACACCTGAAACTAACACAACCTTGTAAATCAACTATACTCCCATAAAATTTTTTTTTTAAATAAAGCAAATCTCAACTCTAAACCCACTCCTCATCTTGGGTTCTCTAGCTCTGCAAATATTGATACTTCCACCATCCATTCTCTTGCTAGTCAGAAGACCAGGAGGCATCGTAAACTCATCCTTCTCCCTCGTTCCTCTGTCAAGTCTATTTTTTAAATAGTTAAAATATTTTTAATTTTGAAATTGTCTCCTGTGTTAATCTAGGTTCTCCAAGAAGCAGATGCCAAGTGTGTGTAAACATGCAAGGATTATGATTAAGGGAAATGCCTATGAGAGAAAACATGGAGGAAGCCAGGAAGGCGGGAAGAGTCATCAAACCACGATGCAGTGTGACCCCAGGTGAGAGAGAGGGAAGGAAGGTTGGGTGGAGGTGTCCTATACTGCTGTGTAGTGTAAGGAAGTCTCCACAAAGCCATTGGGGAGTTCTGGAGCCAAAACCAGCCATGAGAGGAGTCCACGGTCTCCTGGGAATATACCTGCATTTGTATTACTGCCACCCTCAATGATTGGCGGAGAGCGGTCCATGGGAAACATGGCTTCAAAACAAGCATGATGTTGGATTGCAGAGCACGACAGCAGGGCGCTTGATCAATTATGTTCCCTGTCACTGGAGATCTGTGAGACTGGGCTCATAAGTACCACCATGTGAGGATAGACTCCTGGCTCCTCACCAATCCTACCATCACCAGCCCAGTTTAGACCCTTCCATTCTCTGGAGGATTGCAGCAGACCCCCAACTGGTCTTCCTGCTGCTAATCTTTATCCCCCTAAACCTTTTTCCACACAACAGTCAGAAAGACCTTTCTAAAACACATACCTAACATGTAAATCTTCTAATTAGAGCCTTCGATAACGATTTTACCAATTCCTTTGAAATCTATAAATGGAGTTCTTGCTTTGAATAAGAGATTGATTGAACAATTAATCAAAAAAGATGTCCTTGAACTAGTTAACACGTGCATTATTCCAGCACTCAGACCTCTGGGTGAGGTAAGACTCTATGGAGACTGAAAATACAATTTAACCAAGATACTTAAAGCATTATCTCCACTGAAAGTCAATAAATGTCTTGTTGATCTTGTTGGGGAATTAAAACTTTTGTAAAATGTGACTTTGCTAAGCTTATTAACAGCTGATTATTAATGATATTACCGCAAAAACACAATTAAACTCAAGCAACTACACTTGGAGTTCTTCATTTGGAATTTTGTTGACCTTGGGATTTTCCAGTACTTTACGGACACCCTGCCATCTAGGACTCAGGGGTGGTACCACCTTTTGGAAATGGTATTAACTGATCCTACCTAATCATGAGGTAAACAAATCATTAGCCATGGAAAGACTGGAGGAAGTTCTTGCCACAAGACATGAGAATCACAGTGTAGCTCCCTAGGAACACAATGTAAACATCTGCTTTCATGTCAGTAATTTAAAAGTCTGTAACTCCTGGGACAACTGGACCATTACACGTAGCCCTGATCACTAGCTTTTATCTAAGGATGAGACCATAATTTTTATGTTCACTCCCACGTATGCAATGCTGAAATCCCTTGACACAGCAATATACAAGGAGAAATACCTATTAGGAAACTCGGAATACCACTGAACATTGTCATGGTGATCAGTTAATTGTGTGAAACCTGAAATTGGTTCATAATGTAAACTGAATATTACTTCTAATACAAAGGAATTTGAATCACCCTTTAGTTTCGGGACCAGTTCATATCTGCCTGAGAAGCAGCATGGTTTCTCCAAAAGACATTCATCATATTAGTTTAGCTATTACACAAGTGGTCCTCCAGGAATTATCTACATGAAAGTTTGAAAAACTCCTAGGCTTGATGGCTAGTTATTAATCCCAATAATGCCAACATGTACCAAAAAATCATACACCAGCACACTATGACACTGGCTTCTAATATCTTCCGTGATCAAGTAACTCATAACGATCATTTCAGGTAAATGGCTTCTTGATTGTGGTAGATTCTTTTTCCAAATGCCTCCAAGCTACTAAAGATTGAGGGTCAGAGGACAAAGATTCTAAATCCCTCAATCTTTGGCCACCAGCCCGCACCTTTGGCAGGTTCCTAGGAAAGAGACAAGAAAGAGGCTAGGGTGAGGGAAATGCAAGGTTGCTCTTGCTTTGGCCCCAGAACTACACAGGAAGAGTCCAGGCTTGGTAGCTGAGCTGGACCACAGAAGGGTGACAATGTCTTTGTGTCTCTGGCCAGTAACTACACTAAAAACAGTCTGTGATGGTCTTATGTGTCAACTTGGCTGGGCCATGGTGCCCAGATAGTTGGTCAAATGTTATTCTGCAAGTTTCTATGAGGGTGTTTTTGGATGAGATTAACATTTTTATTGGTTGACTGAGTAAAGCAGATTCCCCTCCATAATGTGGTGGGCCTCGTCCAATCAGTTGAAGGTCTGAATAGAACAAAAGACTGACCTCCCCTGAGCAAGAAGAAATTCTGTACACACACACATGCGTGCACGCATGTGCAAAAATCAGAATGCCACTGAACATTCTTATATATATAAATATAACAATCATATATAGATACAGATACAGATATAGATATAGATCCTGTTGGTTCTGTTTCTCTGGAGAACACTGACTAATACACAGGCCAGGAGGGCTTCTTGAACTTTCTCTCAGCCCACAGCTGTGAAGAAGAAATGAAAGGTAAACCTCCCCCCCCCGCCCCGCCAAAAAAAAACCTGACCCACAGAGGGGGTGTTTGTCTCTCACTAGGGCTGATAGCTGATCTGCCTAAGCTCACACACTGAGGCTCTCCCAGGGCAGAGGGAGCCTCCGAAGTAGGCATTTGACAGTGAAGTGTTTCCACCCCAGCGTGCTGGAGCCTATTTTACACTAGGCCCACATCACCTGGATGCTCAGAGTCACCAAGATGCCCTGTGCTGGATATTTTCCACTTGACCCTTTCTATCCAATCTGCCTGTCCATACCAACCCAGGAAGCTGATTTTGTGAGCCACATCGACAGGCTCTCTTACCTCCAGGCCTCCAGTTGGATTCAGCCACTCCCCCAAAGGTCATTTCTCCCATATTCATCCCTCCCCAGGGGGCCTCTCTGTCTCGGGGTTCTGAAACCTCTCCCTCTCCTCAATCCTTTAGAAGCACTCATTGAACCCTGCTGTTTCAAACTCCTATCAGTCTATGTGCTCTGCTGAGACTGTCCACACCTCTGTAAATAATCTCTTTTTGAAACTCTCTTCAAATTACCCAATTTAAACGTGTGATCTCTTTTCTGACAAGACCCTGACTGATCTACCACCTCCATTAGGGTTGAAAGATTTAACAAAATAAAAATATAGGATGCCCAGGTGAAGTTGAATTTCAGATAAATAAAATTTTTTTAATATAAGCAGGTGCCAATATTCATTGTTTACCTGAAAAATTAAAATTTAACTGGGCATCCTGTATTTTAACATTTTAACTGGCACCTCTAGCCCTCACCATCAACTAGGAAAATATCTTGGGGCTTTTGGTGAACTTCAGCTGATCCCTGAAATAAACAAGGTTAATGACAGACTCAGAATCTTAATACTCATGATGCACATATGGTCCTAATTTTCAGGACTGTTCTCTCTCTCTCTCTCTCTTTTTTTTTTTTTTTTTTTTTTTGCTGCACAGCATGTGGGATCTTAGTTCCCCGACCAGGGATCAAACCCACACCCCTTGCAATAGAAGTGTGGAGTCTTAACTACTGGACTACCAGGGACATCCTGCAAGACTGTTCTCTGAATTGTATACGTGTGTGTGTGTGTAAATGTGTGCATATACACTGAGAGAGAAAAAGGAAGAATGTGAGGAAAGGTGAGAGCAAGAGAAATTAATGGGATATAAGCCTGGAAAGGAAGGATGGGGCTGGTTATTCAAGAACTTAAATCCAGTGATGACAACTTGGGCCAATCCACTCTCTATGACTTTATCAAACTGTTGGATACACAATAAGAGTTCTGGCCCTCCTCTGCATTATCCAGATTTTCTTACATATCTTTTATGATTGACTCTGATGAATTTGGCTCTCCAAGTTTGCTTTGTCTTTTAAAAAAATCTCCTGAGGGCTTCCCTGGTGGCGCAGTGGTTGAGAGTCCGCCTGCCGATGCAGGGGACACGGGTTCATGCCCCGGTCCGGGAAGATCCCACATGCCGCAGAGCGGCTAGGCCCGTGAGCCATGGCCGCTGAGCCTGCACGTCCGGAGCCTGTGCTCCGCAACGAGAGAGGCCACAACAGTGAGAGGCCCGCGTACCACAAAAAAATAAATAAATAAAATAAAATCTCCTGAGATTTATATCAAAGGATAAAATTGGACTCTAGGAATCCTGCTAGTCCTACTACCTTTAGGCAACCTTTGGATCTTATTTCATGTTCAATTTGTAGGACAGATTCTTGATCATAAGGTGAGATAAAAAGATTCAATTTAATTCCCCTTTTCTTATATTTTTCTTACAAAGACAGAAAGAAAGAAAGAATAAGAAGGTGAATATAAGGAGCTTTGATAGCTCAAATTAAGTGTGCTGGAAAAAAATGGAAAAGTTGTAGCTCTAGTAATCTATAGGGAAAAAAACAGAAACATGATGTAATCACCAAATAAGTTATTATTTTTCTCAGCCTCCAGCTATTATAATTTCACTGGATATCTTATAAGCTCTTACTGTTCTGGGAGATACTCCAAGACTTGCTCCAGTATTTCACAAAGAAAAATTTGCCACCAGTCTAGAAAGTGTTTGATGAAGTATTATTGCAAGTGCCTTTTCAGCAGCATGGTGGGGTGAAGCAGGAAGAGGAGGGGCTTCTTTCTTAAGACGGATGAAATTGAGATCGTTGTTTGAAGGACGAGAAGTGAATACAGAGCTCCTCTGAGAAGATATACACACTGTAATGACTCAAGGAGCTGAAATTTTTGAGATGAGTATCAGAGCAAAAAAGTAATAGTGAACATGAAGGAGAGAAAGAGGAAAAAGAGGAGGAGGAAGAGGAAAAGGAGATGGGCTAAAAGGAAAACAATAAAGGAACAATTGAGGTTTTTTCTAACTCAATTGTTAAAGTACAAATTTTTATCAGTGGATAATAAATTAAAACCTTCCTTAACACCAGAAAACCTTTCTGCTCTATATGAATTTACCCTGTAGAGCAATGGTTCCATTATTCCTTAAGAGTCTTAATAAATTCACCATATTGGATCCCCCTTGTTGGAATGAAAGATCCCAAAGTCATGAAAGAAACAGATATAAAAAGGTGGGACCCACAGAATTTCTAAGATGCAAGTATTCATCAGCAAAATGTCACTTAGGCAGGTATCCCTAGAAGCGGACCCTGAAACAGAAATTCAAAGGCACACAATTTATTGAAGGAAAGTCTTGGGAGAAGGGGAATGGAGGGAGCAGGATGGGGCAAGGAAGAAGCTAAGCTTGGGTGTCGTCCCCACTGGAGACAAGCCTCAGCCTGATCCCCTGGGTTGTTCTGGAGGATGAAGTGCAGCATAACTTTGGTCCCACTTTAAAGCCAGCAGCTGGCCTTTTGTGCCCCCATATCAGTCAGTCATGGGCTGCCTCTCGAGGTGGAATGTGTAACCTCAGGGCAATCCTCTGGAGAAGGAAACAAATTATGAGCCATTAGCAGCCAACACTCACAGCGGGCAGAAGCTGGGCACACCAGCAGGTAAGGGGCATCTGGTGGGAGCCTAACGCCAACTGTGGGCAGGATTTGAGTGTTCTCCCCTGGAAGTTCCCCAGCCCCAAGCAAAATCAGAGGATAGAGACAGGGACCACCCAACTCCATATGCCAGAAGCATTCAGATATCCAACCCTGCCAGGACACTAAGTGACACCTGTTTTAGCCCTAGTCTTTGCCTTTCCCTCCCTTCCTAGGGTCACAGTTGACACAGTCCTGGCCCCTGATCCTTCTGCATTCCTGTAACCCCCCGGCCCTCTCCACCATCTCAATCTTGGCTTAGGGCCTCTTGGCTACCCGTCCACCCTGAGGCGGGCACTCTGTCTCGCTGAGTCCTCATCCCTGCTGGGATTTGGTCTGAGAGACCATAGGAGCCTTTAGGCTTAGGAAAGACATACAACACTGGAGCCTGAAGGACCTTCAGAGACTCATGCAGTCCACATGCAGGCCACAGGGTCTGTGGTGGGGAAGGACCTTGCCACGTGACTGGTCTAGTCTCTTACCACGGAGCCCAAAAGTTTTACAAGCACCAACCGGCTCAGATGTCCACTCCCAGTCCAGGTACCTTTGGTTAGAGTCTTAAGGTACATAGGGCAGTCTCTCCTAGGCAAGGACTGTGGGTAGAGCAGGCAATGAACATACATTCATCTGACCCAAAGACAGCCTATCCACTGGCTGGTCAAGAACCAATCAGATTTTCTTCCTCAAGGATGCAAAATGAGATGCACAGAGATTATGGTTAGCAAGGATCAGTACCCCCACCGCCTAAAAAACGATCACGGTGTAGAGAGAAGCCAGTGGAGGTCATGTAGGATTTCAACAATATCTACAAGTCAGGTACTTTCATAGGTTAAGAGATCTTCACACAAGGACACTGACAATTATGGAGGCAAATGTGAAAATTCATGCAAGTTTCTGTTGCTTTTTCTTGTCTACACTGCAGAAAACACAGTCCTTGCTACCCCCCTACCAAGACTGGCATTTTGGTAAGGTTTTATTTTTTTTATTTTTTTTGCCACACCATGCAGCTTGCGGGATCTTAGTTCCCGCACCAGGTATCGAACCTGGGCCCACGGCAGTGGAAGCACGAAGTCCTAACCACTAGACTGCCAGGGAAGTCCCTTGGTAAGGTATTTTAAATTCTGCTACTTCCAAATGACAATTAACCAGTTTCTCAGTTTCAGAAATCTAGCCTGCTGTGAACTGAGTTAGGAATGGTAGAATTTGTCTAAGGAGCTTGATAGTTTTATGCATTTTGCCATGGAGATTATAGCCACTGCAGCGTGGGGACAGGGGCTGGCTTGGGGGGAAAATGAGTGCTCATTGAGCATACTGTTCAGGCAACTGCCCATTATCCAGGGGGTGGATGATCCAGTTTGGGGATTTTTCATGCTTCTGGCTTCTCCTCCCTGCTACTGTCTGCCCTTTGGCCACATTACAGATCAAATTAGAATGTCTTTGAGAAGATAGAAGGGGAAGGGACAGGTAGAATTCAAATAGGTCAGTCTTGCAGCTTGTTCGCGGTTCTAATGCATAAGATCAAAACCAAAGGCTAACGTGGGGTTTTGGATTATCAGTGGATGATGCTGAACCTATAACAGACCTCCCCTCCATTCCTAAAGAAATTGGAGTCTGACGAGGATTCACTGTACTTCACATGGACGTCAGGGCTCAGTACACAGAATCCCAAACACAAGCATTTTAAAAGTTTAGAGCTGGAAGGGGCCTTAGATATGATCCAGTCTTGGAAAACTGAGGCTCTGAGATCTGAAGCGAAGTGTCCAAAGTCACACCATAAGATGATTGCCGGTGGCTAGTGGACAACATGAGAGGAGAACTGAAAGCAGTTAACTCAAAAATTACATATCTGTGGCTGGTTGATACGTGACATATTAATTAAATGTGCCCTTTTTTGATGCCCTGTGGCTTCTTATTGGGACTCTCCACCAACCGGGAACTAAAATCAAAAACATCCATTGAGGCACAGATGCCTCCAGCGCTGGGAATAGAACCCCTGACCCTAAAGAGGATGTGGGGGTGATCTGATGGCTGTCCCCTTCCTCCCTCACTGCTCCATGTGCCTCCCTCCTGAAGCCGTGTGCTTGGTCAAAGAGGACAACCTTCCCAGAAGGAAGAGAACGCTTATCCAATCAAGGGTATATGAGCAAGCGCTCCCCTGCTAGGACCTCCAAACAAGAACACAGCTCTGAGACTGAGACTGGACAGACCCCAAAGGGGTGTCAGGGGGAAAAAACCAGGTTTTCCTTCTGCTTGACTGGAGGAGGGCAGAGTTTAAAGATCAAGAATGAGAAGCCATGTGTTTCACTGCCCACACACACATCGTCATCACCATCATGACCATCATCACCATGACCATCATCACCATCACCATCATCCTCAGAGAGAGGAGAAATAGAAGAGCGTTCTTCATGAGGTTTAAGGAGAGCTGAGAGAGAAGAGGAAGGCCTTTTGCTTCTCTTCTGGAGGTTTCCCAAGGTGGCACTCTCACCCAGGTACCTTGCTGGAGCCAGCAGGGTGTAAGGGAGCTGGTACAGAGGACAGGAGGGAGGCAGGCAGCACGTTCGCCAGCCGTGGTGTGGTGGGGAGGCTCCCATGGTCCCAAATCCCCCCGTGGAAAGAGCCAGCATGCTGCCTTGGAAGCTTCCAGGTGAATGAGGTAATTCACGCAGATACACACCAAAAGGGAGCACAATTTATGTGTTGAGGGTCAAAGGTAGGCATGACTGATTTGGTTCTAAGCGAGTTTTTGGAGACCAGATCACCCACAGGCCACACTCAGAGTATGAATTACATGAGCAACATGCCTCAGCAAGGCTATCAGTATCCTGTCCACCTGTATGGGGGAGCCACCCCACCCTCCACGCAGCACCCAAAGCAGGGCAGAAGGAGGTGGCTGCTACCTACTAACCCCCAGCAGGTCACCACAGATCATCACTCACTGCCTGCTCCTAAAGCCCAGCAGTTTAGTAGAACCAGGAGAGGCACAAAATACCACCGTGTCATTCTGGGACCAAATTGTAAATTGTAGATCCTGAGTTGACCCTAGAAATGAACTGGATGAAGTTTTCTGCTGTCCAGGGGAACTGGAACTTATTCCAGGGAGGGAAAGAAAAGGAACTCCTTTGCTGTACTTGGTGTCTGGAGGGCTGGGTTTTTTTTTTTCCCCACTTCTTTTTTTTTTTGAATTTTATTATTTTTTATACAGCAGGTTCTTATTAGTCATCAGTTTTATACACATCAGTGTATACATGTCAATCCCAGTAGCCCAACTCATCACACCACCACCGCCACCTCCCCACTGCTTCCCCCGCTTGGTGTCCATACGTTTGTTCTCTACATCTGTGTCTTAATTTCTGCCCTGCAAACTGGTTCATCTGTACCATTTTTCTAGGTTCCACATATACGCGTTAATATACGATATTTGTTTTTCTCCTTCTGACTTACTTCACTCTGTATGACAGTCTCCAGATCCAGCCACATCGCAACACATGACCCAGCTTCGTTCCTTTTTATGGCTGAGTAATATTCCATTGTATATAGGTACCAAAATTTCTTTATCCATTCATCTGTCAGTGGACATTTAGGTTGCTTCCACGACCTGGCTATTGTAAATAGAGCTGCAATGAACATTGGGGTGCATGTGTCTTTTTGAATTATGGTTTTCTCTGGGTATATGCTCAGTACTGAGATTGTGGATGATATGGTAATTCCATTTTTAGTTTTTTAAGGAACTTTCATACTGTTCTCCATAGTGGCTGTATCAATTTACATTCCCACGAACAGTGCAAGAGGGTTCCCTTTTCTCCACACCCTCTCCAGCATTTGTTGTTTGTAGATTTTCTGATGATGCCCATTCTAACTGGTGTGAGGTGATACCTCATTGTAGTTTTGATTTGCATTTCTCTAATAATTAGTGATGTTAGCAGCTTTTCATGCGTTTCTTGGCCATCTGTATGTCTTCTTTGGAGAAATGTCTATTTAGGTCTTCTGCCCATTTTTGGATTGGGTTTTTTTTTTTTTTAAATTGAGCTGCATCAGCTATTTTTATATACTGGAGATTAATCCCTTGTCCATTGATTCGTTTGCAAATATTTTATCCCATTCTGAGGGTTGTCTTTTCGTTTTGTTTATGGTTTCCTTGCTGTGCAAAAGCTTTTAAGTTTCATTAGGTCCCATTTGTTTAGATTTGTTTTTATTTCCATTACTCTAGGAGGTAGATCAAAAAAGATCTTGCTGTGATTTATATCAAAGAGTGTTCTTCCTATGTTTTCCTCCAAGAGTCTTATAGTGTCCAGTCTTACATTTAGGTCTCTAATCCACTTTGAGTTTATTTTTATGTACGGTATTAGGGAGTGTTCTAACTTCATTCTTTTACATGTAGCTGTCCAGTTTTCCCAGCACCACTTATTGAAGAGACTGTCTTTTCTCCATTGTATATCCTTGCTTCCTTTCTCATAGATTAGCTGACCATAGGTGCATGGGTTTATCTCTGGGCTTTCTATCTTGTTCCATTGATCTATATTTCTGTTTTTGTGCCAGTACCATGTTGTCTTGATTACTGTAGCTTTGTAGTATAGTCTGAAGCCAGGGAGTCTGATTCCTCCAGATCTGCTTTTTCCCCTCAAGATTCCTTTGGCTATTCGGGGTCTTTTGTGTCTCCATAAAAATTTTACGATTTTTTCTTCTAGTTCTAAAAAAAAATGCCATTGGTAATTTGATAGGGATTGCATTGAATCTGTATATTGCTTTGGGTAGTATAGTCATTTTCATAATATTGATTCTTCCAATCCAAGAACATGGTATATCTCTCAATCTGTTGGTATCATCTTTAATTTCTTTCATCAGTGTCTTATAGTTTTCTGCATACAGGTCTTTTGTCTCCCTAGGTAGGTTTATTCCTAGGTATTTTATTCTTTTTGTTGCAATGGTAAGTGGGAGTGCTTCCTTAATTTCTCTTTCATATTTTTCATCATTAGTGTATAGGAATGCAAGAGATTTCTGTGCATTAATTTTGTATCCTGCAACTTTACCAAATTCATTGATTAGCTCTAGTAGTTTTCTGGTGGCATCTTTACGATTCTCTATGTATAGTATCATGTCATCTGCAAACAATGACAGTTTTACTTCTTCTTTTCCAATTTGTATTGCTTCTATTTCTTTTGCTTCTCTGACTGCCCTGGCTAGGACTTCCAAAACTCTGTTGAATAATAGTGGTGAGAGTGGACATCCTTGTTGTGTTCCTGATCTTAGAGGAAATGCTTTCAGTTTTTCACCAACCACTGAGAATGATGTTTGCTGTGGGTTTGTCATATATGGTTTATTATGTTGAGGTAGGTTCCCTCTATGCTTACTTTCTGGAGAGTTTTTATCATAAATGGGTGTTGAATTTTGTCAAAAGCTTTTTCTGCAGCTATTGAGATGATCATAATAATGGTTTTTCTTCTTCAATTTGTTAATATGGTGTATCACATTGATTGATTTGTGTATATTGAAGAATCCTTGCATCCCTGGGATAAATCCCACTTGATCATGGTGTATGATCCTTTTAATGTGTTGTTGGATTCTGTTTGCTAGTATTTTGTTGAGGATTTTTGCATCTATATTCATCAGTGATACTGGTCTGTAATTTTCTTTTTTCGTAGTATCTTTACCTGGTTTTGGTATCAGGATGATGGTGGCTTCATAGAATGAGCTGGGGAGTATTCTTTCCTCTGCAATTTTTTGGAAGAGTTTGAGAAGGATGGATGTTAGCTCTTCTCTAAATGTTTGATAAAATTCACCTGTAAAGCCATCTTGTCCTGGACTTTTGTTTGTCGGAAGATATTTTATCACATTTTCAATTTCAGTGCTTGTGATTGGTCTGTTCATATTTTCTATTTCTTCCTGGTTCAGTCTTGAAAGGTTATATCTTTCTAAGAATTTGTCCATTTCTTCCAGGTTGTCCACTTTATTGGCATGGAGTTGCTTGTAGTAGTCTCTTAGGATGCTTTGTATTTCTGCGGTGTCTGTTGTAACTTCTCCTTTTTCATTTCTAATTTTATTGATATGAGTCCTCTCCCTCTTTTTCTTAATGAGTCTGGCTAATGGTTTATCAATTTTGTTTATCTTCTCAAAGAATCAGCTTTTACTTTTATTCATCTTTGCTATTGTTTATTTTGTTTCTATTTCATTTATTTCTGCTTTGATCTTTATGATTTCTTTCTTTCTGCTAACTTTGGGTTTTGTTTGTTCTTCTTACTCTAGTTCCTTTAGGGGTAAGGTTAGATTGTTTATTTGAGGTTTTTCTTGTTTCTTGAGGTAGGCTTGTATAGCTATAAAGTTCCCGCTTAGAACTGCTTTTGCTGCATCGCATAGGTTTTGGATCGTCGTGTTTTCATTGTCATTTGTCTCTAGGGTTTTTTTTTTATTTCTTCTTTGATTTCTTCAGTGATCTCCTGGCTATTTAGTAACGTACTGTTTAGCCTCCATGTGTTTGTGTTTTTTACGGTTTTTTCCCTGTAATTCATTTCTAATCTCATAGCATTGTGGTCAGAAAAGATGCTTGATATGATTTCAATTTGCTTAAATTTACTGAGGCTTGATTTGTGACCCAAGATGTGATCTATCCTGGAGAATGTTCTGTGTGCACTTGAGAAGAAAGTGTAATCTGCTGTTTCTGGATGGAATGTCCTATAAATATCAATTAAATCTACCTGGTCTATTGTGTCATTTAAAGCTTCTGTTTCCTTATTTATTTTCACTTTGGATGATATGTCCATTGGTGTAAGTGAGGTGTTAAAGTTCCCCACTGTTACTGTGTTACTGTTGATGGCCTCTTTTATAGCTGTTAGAAGTTGCCTTATGTATTGAGGTGCTCCTATGTTGGGTGCATATATATTTATAATGGTTATATCTTCTTGGATTGATCCCTTGATCATTATGTAGTGTCCTTCCTTGTCTCTTGTAACATTCTTTACTTTAAAGTCTATTTTATCTGACACGAGTATTGTTACTCCAGCTTTCTTTTGATTTCCATTTGCATGGAATATCTTTTTCCATCCCCTCACTTTCAGTCTGTATGTGTCTCTAGGTCTGAAGTGGGTCTCCTGTAGACAGAATATATATGGGTCTTGTTTTTGTATCCATTCAGCAAGCCTGTGTCTTTTGGTCAGAGCATTTAATCCATTCACGTTTAAGGTAATTATCAATACGTATGCTCCTATGACCATTTTCTTAATTGTTTTGAGTTTGTTTTTTTTTTTTTTTTTTTTTTTTTTTTTTTTTTTTTCGGTACGCGGGCCTCTCACTGTTGTGGCCTCTCCCGTTGCGGAGCACAGGCTCCGGACGCACAGGCTCAGCAGCCATGGCTCACGGGCCCAGCCGCTCCGCGGCATGTGGGATCTTCCCGGACCGGGACACGAACCCGCGTCCCCTGCATCGGCAGGCAGACTCTCAACCACTGCGCCACCAGGGAAGCCCCTTGAGTTTGTTTTTGTAGGTCCTTTTCTTCTCTTGCATTTCCTGCTTAAAGAAGTTCCTTTAGCATTTGCTGTAGAGCTGGTTTGGTGGTGCTGAATTCTCTTAGCTTTTGCTTGTCTGTAAAGCTTTTGATTTCTCCATCGAATCTGAATGAGATCCTTGCCAGGTAGAGTAATCTTGGTTGTAGGTTCTTCCCTTTCATCACTTTAAGTATATCATGCCACTCCCTTCTGGCTTGTAGCATTTCTGCTGAGAAATCAGCTGTTAACCTTATGGGAGTTCCCTTGGATGTTATTTGTCGTTTTTCCCTTGCTGCTTTCAATAATTTTTCTTTGTCTTTAATTTTTGCCAATTTGATTACTATGTGTCTCAGTGTGTTTCTCCTTGGGTTTATCCTGTGTGGGACTCTCTGCACTTCCTGGACTTGGGTGGCTATTTCTTTTCCCATGTTAGGGAAGTTTTCAACTATAATCTCTTCAAATATTTTCTTGCATCCATTCTCTCTCTCTTCTCCTTCTGGGACCCCTATAATGCGAATGTTGTTGTGTTTAATGTTGTCCCAGAGGTCTCTTAGGCTGTCTTCATTTCTTTTCATTCTTTTTTCTTTATTCTGTTCAGCAGCAGTGAATTCCACCATTTTGTCTTCTGAGTCACTTTTCTGTTCTTCTGCCTCAGTTATTCTGTTATTGATTCCTTCTAGTGTAGTTTTCATTTCAGTTATTGTATTGTTCATCTCTGTTTGTTCTTTAATTCTTCTAGGTCTTTGTTAAACATTTCTGGCATCTTCTCGATCTTTGCCTCCATTCTTTTTCCGAGGTCCTGGATCATCTTCACTATCATCATTCTGAATTCTTTTTCTGGAAGGTTGCCTATCTCCACTTTATTTAGTTGTTTTTCTGGGGTTTTATCTTGCTCGTTCATCTGGTACATAGCCCTTTGCCTTTTCATCTTGTCTATCTTTCTGTGAATTGGGTTTTTGTTCCACAGGCTGCAGGACTGTAGTTCTTCTTGCTCCCGGAGGGCTGTTTTGACTGTGAAATTCCCTATCCAAAACATTCGTGGTTGAAGGCATGGCTGTCCTTTGTCTCCTGAAAGCAACGTGAGAGCATTTGGCCTCAAACTGTGGCTGATGAGACAGTTGGAACTACCCACTAGGCCTGCAAGGACAAACTGGTGAAAGGTATCAGCAACCAGTGAGCAGCTATAATGCCCCACACTGCAGTCAGTGCCTGCAGCTTTCTCAGCACCCTTCTTGGAAAGTCTCCAAACAGAGGAAGTGTTAGAAAAACAGGTAGTATGTACCAGCATGGGCACTCACATCAGGTCACTGAGACGCCAAAGCCCTTTCCTCCTATGCCAGGTGCCTCCCAGCACGGTTAATCAGAGAAGCTGAGAACCATCCTCAACCTCCAGCCTCACCCCTCCCTCCTGATATCCCCTCCCCAGGTGCTGTAAGAGTAGGACGGTCAGCAGCTGCGCACACTAATGCAGCCCTGTCTGGGAACAGAGAACCCAAGGAGGATGCAGTGGTGGCCTCTGGAGGGGTCAGCGACTTGTCCAATTGAAAGCCTACCCTCCCTTTGAACCAGGCACAATCCCCCCGAGGGGCTGGGTTGTGTCTTTCCCTTGGCAAATCACACCAGCCCTTTGGGAGGGAGACTTGCTGAATGTGGCAGTGTTGACACAGCAGTCACTGGACATGTCCCGGGAAAGCAGGCCCCAGCATGTGAGATGAATTTTCTCTGAACCGTGTGGTTTCCAACGTGTCAGAAAAACAAACTTGGAGAAGTCTGTCTGGCTTGTGTGCCTATACAGACGCCCCTTCCAGAGCTGAAAATGCAGTTGGCCATAGCCTCTTCTTGCTTTAAAACAAATAAATAAAGTCGGTCCTTGAGTCTGGTTCTTTGAAACGTGAGGCGTGGACAATGGGGTCTCTTTCAAGTAGCAGCCCCAGTGGCCACGTGACCAGGCCTGCGTGCCCGAGGAGGCCAGTGGAGGCTGCCTCTGCTCTGGGCACTGGGGTCATTTCAGCTGAGCTGCTGGCCCTCCCCTCGGCCTGCCTGCCTCCAGGCCCTTGGCTACTCCTCTTCCACCCAAACATCTGAGTTCCTGTTCCCAAAATAGCTGTGCAGAGGAAACCACCAGGACTCAGGGCCTCTGCAGTGAGTGAATTCTCGTACCGGCAGGGATGCAGGGAATAGGCAGGGCCTGGGTGGAGGGGGCAGGGGGAGTGACTGCCTGTCACTCCTGCAATTCACTAGTCAGGGCTCCAGTTCACCAGCTGGGGAGATGCCAGGAGGCCCGTCAACACCCACTCCCCTCGCTCCTCCCACTGGAACTTCTGTTTTTCCCATACGAGCAAGGCGAGGCAGCAGCCCAAGACAAACTCGTTTCATTGCTTTCCCACCCTGCAGGAAAGGCACTCAAGTGTGTCTGACCTTCACATGAACTGCCAGGAACTCCTCCTTTCTCTCCAGGGACTGTGGCTAGCTGGGCACATGCAAAGGGAAGCATTCTAGCTGCTCCCCACCTCCCACCTTCCCAGGAAATGATGCCAAAGAGGCCCCCTTTGTTTGTGGCAAAAGAGAGGGGTCTCTGCTCCTCCCTGGCTGGTAGCAAGGAGGAGGGGCTGGCCTTGAGTCAGAGTCCTGGGAGGGGTTCAGCCTCAGCGCCCTGGGCGCTAGAACTCCGGCAAGGGGGCCACTCCTCTCCCTTCCATTAACATAATGAGGAGACAGTGTCACCCAATTCTCTAAGCCAGGCGTTCTCAGCCCCAGCTGCACATGGAGATCACCTGGGGGTCTCTCAATAACCCCTTACACAAGCCGCCCCCTGACCAAGGAAGTGAGACTCTCTGGGAGGTGGGACCAGGAGCTGGTATTTTCTAAAACTCCCCAGGTGGTTCCACTGTGCAGCCACATTTGAGAACCACCGATTTCACAGTCCTTCTCAAACTCTAATACCTATGAACCACCCGGGATCTTGTTAAAAATCTAAGTCCCTGTGACCACCTAGAGGGGTGGGATAGGGAGGGTGGGAGGGAGAGAGACGCAAGAGGGAAGAGATATGGGAACATATGTATATGTATAACTGATTCACTTTGTTATAAAGCAGAAACTAACACACCATTATAAAGCAATTATACTCCAATAAAGATGTTAAAAAAAATAAAAATCTAAGTCCCAGTTCAGCAGATGAGAGCAGGGCCTGAAGTTCTGGAGGTTGAACAAGGGATGCTGCCACTGCTGGTCCATGGAACATACCTCACACACTTCGAGTAGCCAAGCTTTAGGAAACCTTAAGAGTCTCTAATAACACCCTGTACTTCTCCCTGGCTAATCTGATGGGAGCAATGAGGAGACAAGATGAGGGAGTCAGACTTCTAGGGCTGGAAGGGACTGCTAGTCTAGAAGCCATGTCCATGCATCTGGAAAATCTCTTCAACGGAGGAGAGGTCTGACAGTGGAACTAGCACTGAATTCAGGGTGGAGTGAAATATAAAGGTAAACCTTAACCTTCAAAGCTGGGATGCAAGAAATGCCAGTGTAAGGGGTTACCTCCGACAAGCCAGCTCCACACCTGAGGCTAATGGTGGCAACACCCATCTTAACGCTGACACAACAGAGTGACATAAAGCCCCATTTGGGGTTGTCCAGAAACATCTGGCTGAACAGGGTGATGGGATTCCAGTGGGTTAAGCAATGAGAGGGATAAGGCGTTTACTTGTCTCGGGGGGTTCCCAGTATCTCAAATAGGGCTGACATGCTCTGCCTACAATAGGGAAAGCTTTTCTGCTGCTTATAACTTTTTCTGTTTCAGTCATCGCCTTAGAGAATAGGAGTAGCATCAGAATCTCTTCATAACAGGTTTCTCAAAGTTACACAGGCACAGCATCCAAAGTCTTTGAGCCACAATTGCCAAGCATTCCCTACTTCAACTCTTAAGTCAGAAGGGCTGGAACAAAAAGCATCGACACAGGCAGGATTTGGGACACACTACTCTCCCCAAAGCTCTTTAACATTGGTAAGATGGGGGGAACAAAAGGACCTATCTCATTGGATTACTGTGAAAATTAAATGAGGCAGTATATGTAGAGCACATAGCACAACACCTGGTACATAGTAAATGCTCAATAAATGCTAGTTGCTCTTATAATAATAGTAATTACTATTAAAATAATAATATTCCTCTCATAGGATGTGAAAACACCTAGCATAATGCTTAGCACAGAGTAGATGTTCAATAGACACTAAAGCTAAGCAACAGCTAGGTTAAGTTTTCCTTCTCTGCCTCCCACTTTTTTAGGGTAAATCAGCGTTTAGTTGGTTTCCATCTACCCCTCAGTCAGGTTTCTTGGCCTCAGCCCTAAACCTGCTCCCGAATCCCCATCCGACAGCACAGAGAAGGTTTAGAATGCAAATTCCCCTGGGATAAGTGCAGCCAGAAGACCTGCCTGCTTTCCTGAGAAGAGGCCTTCCTGGTGGGAAGTAAGAGGAAAGGGTAGGGCTTGGGAAAGGAGCGCTTATTTAGAGACCCCGTAAGTGAAGGGCTCAGGACCCGGTGCCGCGCAGATGCTACTCAGTCATGGCCAGCATCCCTCCCCGCTTGACAAGGAGGAGTCATCCACACCTAAGATGAAATACATGCCTTGGCACCAGGTACCCTTGGCACATATCCACGTGCTAGGAGAATGGCTTTAAAAATCATTTCGTCACCACTGCAAGTTGCTGCCTCTGTTGGAAAATACATCTCTCTCTCTCTTAGGACTCAGAGCAGTCAGTCTGGATGGACTTACAGCAGGCTCACAGTGCCCCCTTGAATTTAAATAGACGAAGACTCCGAGGGAGAGGCTGGGGCTAAGGAGGAGCCCTGCCCTGGAATGTGACAGCATATGTTCCCTCGCGGAATTCTACTTCCTGATAACCCCGTGCTGGAGGATCTGCTCTCTGCCAACCTCGGTCTCCATCTAGCTCAAGACATTCTGGGGTGGGAAGTGGCAGAGCAGGCCCTCTGGAGCCCACGGAACGTGGGAGGAAGGAGGCCTTCTGACAGGCGGTCCACGTGGCCTTGGTTGTTAGAAGGGGGTTGACGCTGAGCACAGTGTGGGTTTGTCTCCCCGGCCCCGTGGACTCAGGTCTGTCCCGGAGGAGAGAGCACTAATAGGGGACATGGGAAGTCCCGTGGTGTGAAGAATGTGAGGCTCTGGGGAGAGAGTGTAGCCCAGCTCTGCCTCTCCTCTGCCTTCTGTGAGCTAGAGTGGAGAGACGCCTTCCTCTCCTCCACAGAGCACTTTGTCATGCGGAGGACTCTAGCATTTTCTTTGGCCGGGCTGGCAGCTCCTGGTGTGGAGTGGAACCACAACCTGCCAGAGGTCATGACATCCGGTAGGCATGGCAGTGCCCAGGACAGGCTGCAGTGCCCAGTGAGAGGGAAGGATGGAGGTGCCCATGCTCCCAAGTCCGAGCTCATACTGCTTGCCACACGACAGGCCAATCAATCGAGAGAGTCTGGGGGGCAAGGAATAGCAACTTTACTTAGAAAGCCAGCAGACCAAGAAGCCCGTGGACTAGTGTCCCAAAGAACCATCTTGCCTGGGTTTGCGTGCTAGGTTTTTTTAATCGAACAAAGATGGGGAGGTGAGGACGTAAAGTAAAAAGGCAATAAGTCATTGCAAATATTTCCTGGTTCTGGCCCGAAACAGGCAATGCTCTAGGCCAAAGGGCAGCAAAAGAGGCAGGGGAGGACTTCCCTGGTGGCGCAGTGGTTAAGAATCTGCCTGCCAATGCAGGGGACATGGGTTCAAGCCCTGGTCCAGGAAGATCCCACATGCTGCGGAGTAACTAAGCCCATGCGCCACAACTACTGAGCCTGCGCTCTAAAGCGCACGAGCCACAACTACTGAAGTCCGTGCGCCTAGAGCCCGTGCTCTGCAACGAGAGAAGCCACCGCAATAAGAAGCCCGCACACTGCAACCAAAAAATAGCTCCCACTCACCACAACTAGAGAAAGCCCGCATGCAGCAACGAAGACCCAATGCAGCCAAAAATAAATATATATAAAATAAATAAATTTTAAAAATATATATTTAAAGAAGAGGTGGCGGAGCCGGGGACACCATGTGGTGGCCAAGTGGGCTTGGGCTTGAGCTCCCAGAGGGTTCCTAGGAACCCTGTACGGGAGGAGTTGCCAGGAACCGAAGCCCTGTATTGGCTGGTGGTGGGTGATTACTGTCTACATCATTTAAGTTTTCACCCAAGCCTGGGAGGGCCCGAGGAATGCTGGGACATTTGTCAATTTACCAATATCATTGAGATGAAACCTGTTTTATGCACATGGCCTTAAGAACTCACTCCTTTCCTCTCTCTCTTTTCTTTGCTTATCTGGGTTTTTGTCTGCCTCTGCCTTCCCTCCTTCCCCCCATCTCCACGTCTGTCTCTCTCTGTCTCTGTCTTATTCACCCCTTCTCCCATTCCCCACACAACGTTTGACCCATGACAAGCATTCAACAAATATTTTTTTAACTTCGTATTATAGACAAAGTCCAACAGACACAAAAGTAGCAGAATAATTTCCGGAACCTTTGTGTGCCCATCACCCATCTTCAACAATCTTGGAAGTCCCCTCCCACTGCTCCCCTCACATTATCTGGAAGCAGGCTCAGACACTGAATTACTTCACTCATAAATATTTCAGAAGATGTCTCTAAATGATAAGGACTCTGTAAAAACCATAACTATGATCCCAGTAACACACTCAAAAATGATCAAACATCAAGTTAATATTATCAAACATCAAGTCAGTGTTCCAGTTTCTCCAATTGTCTGATTTTTTTCACAGTTTCTCAATTCAAATCACCTAAATACAATCCACTAATGTGTTCTGTTAATAAGTGTCCTAAGTCTGCCAAGTCCCTCTTAAGCTGTAGCCAACAGATATTTTAACTGATCACGTCTCTTTCTGTTTCTCTGTGACTTTCCATTTTTCTATCTCCCCTGTATCTACATCTATCTTCCTGTTCCCCACTTTGGTTTCTGGCTGCCTGTTTCTATCTAACTTTATTTCTCTATGAATATTTTTCTCTCTCTGTGCCTTCATCTGTAACTTACTCTCTCTCTGCCTCCTTCCCAAGCCTTGTCTTTGTGTGTCTCTCTCTCACACACACACACACACACACACACACACACGCGCGCGCCCAGGAGAGTCAGTAAGGAGGCACTACACACACCTTTGACTGAAAGTGTATGAAGAGTTGGGTACCTGACTGAAAGGTTAGTGCAGCTTTACCGAGGCACCTCCTGCTTTTTTGTGCTAAGCCCGGTCCACTGACTCTCTTGAGACCCTCTGCTTACTGAGCGCCCCTCGACGATCTACATGTAGGAGACAGCTGGGACCACAACTGAATAACCAACATGAAGGCTGAGGAGTGCTGCACAGATGTCCGTGGCATTTGTTACTTTATCTGCTGCTCCAAATAAAATTTAAAAGGCTGTAGAATGCTCGATGACCAAGCGCTATTTTACACCAACCATAGGGACGGTGCTCGGTTTTTAAAGAAATCTTTTACAAAGTCTTAAATTATTTGTTAGAGCTGGAGGCAACCAACCCAGAGTGTTTCCATTTTTTTCAGCAGTGGAATTCTTTTTGGAATAAAATCTTACATAAAACCCAGATATACAAAGGGGATAAAAACAGAACATGGGGGGGCTTCCCTGGTGGCGCAGTGGTTGCGAGTCTGCCTGCCAATGCAGGGGACATGGGTTTGTGCCCCGGTCCAGGAAGATCCCACATGCCGTGGAGCGGCTGGGCCCGTGAGCCGTGGCCGCTGAGCCTGCACGTCCGGAGCCTGTGCTCCGCAGCGGGAGAGGCCAAACAGTGAGAGGCCCGCGTACCGCCAAAAAAAAAAAAAAAAAAAAAAAAAACAGAACATGGTATGTGTGGGATGGGGAGGTGGAAAGAGAAGTCTGTAGAAAATAACTTAGAAGACAGACCTAACCAAACTCATTTTGCAATGAGTGGCAGAGTAGGGGAGGGGACCACGTGAGGCCTTGCGCTGCCTTCATCGTAGAATCAAGGGCAGACTCTAGCTCTCTACTCAGTGCCTCCTACCTGACAAGGCAAATACAGCATTTCATGGAGGCCCTGGGCCTGGGGCTTTTTGGTTTTTTGAAGCTAGTCACTTCGGCAAATGTGCTGAGCTGAGTAGTGCTGCAGCTGTGGCTCCCTTGCGCTCAGGATGGAACCTGTCGGTTGGCTCTGGCATATGACTAATGGAAGGATGACTTTAGAATCTGATCACCAAGGTCAGAGCTGGAGAAATTGAGACTGCCTCTGATGGGAGTGGTCCTGCGCTTGTGGGAAGGCGAGTCCGGAGCGAGTGGCTAACAGAGCCGGAGAGTGTCCTTCCTTGATGAAGAGTAGGTGCATTGAACAGGTTTGAGATGGAAGGACTGAGTGACAGGAAAGTACCTGCTGGAGGAGAGCTGACCTAGATACCTGGCCCACAGCTGCACACCTGGGCATTCAGAGAAGCCACAGACAGCAAAGCTGAGCGCCTAGAAGAGACTCCTGGTTCTTGCTGGCTGGCTACGTGCATCTCCATTGGGTCTGCTGCGGAAAGCTGCTAGGGTGGCCCAAGGCAGCAGAATCTTGGTTCGCAATCAAGATCAATGATATATAAGCTCAGTGGAAAATTACGTTATTCTGTGCAGCTCAGAGAATTGAGAAACACCTGAGCTTCAGGACCAGAAAGACTGCACATAGATTCCAGCACCACCACTTTCTAGCTAAGCTTCGGTTTCCTCACCTATGAATCAGGATGATGCCGCCTACCTAGTTCACAGTGTATTTTCACATCAGTTATCTCTCAGCAACGTTGCGAAGCATACTGTGATGCTAACTTTATCAATGAAGAAACTAAGCCCCAAAAGGACTCACCCATCCCGCCCCACATAACAGGTGAGTGTCCCAGGTGAGCTGATCTTCACGTGGCTCCTGGTCCACGCTTTTTCCATCGCCCCATGATAATGCTGCCTCTTGTCTAATCTCCAGTTGGACCAATGAGAGCACAGGGGCTGAGAAATATTACATCTTAAAACAGCCAAGATTCAAATTTATAGAGAAAGAAAATAGACTACTTGTTGCCTGGGGCCGGGGTGGGAATGGAGATTAACCGTAAATTGGCACAAGAGGTCTTATTGGGGGATGAAAATGTCGTAAAACTGATTTATGGTGACAGTTGCACAAGTCTGTAAATTTCCTAAAAAGCATCGAATTGTGTGCTTGAAGTGGCTGAGTTTTATGATATGTAAAATATACCTCAATAAAGCTGTTAACAAAAGTCAAGATTATAAAATATATAGTTTCTTAGAATTGTCTGTTTTACTGATCATAGTTGGAAGCAATTAGTATTCGTTTATTGCCTTTAAAATGTGTTCCTTGTCATTACTGATTTGAGAACACAGAAAGATCCACCTGGCTCTATGGTAACCATTAGCAATATGGTTAATGTCTGCTTCACCTGGTTCTCACTGTGAGACCACAGGCTGGTGACCATGACATTGGTCAACATTAGAGGTAATACATATAAAGAGCTGGCGGGGGTCGGGGGGAGGGTGGCAAATGGCGGGCTTTCACAAATGGCAGGGTTAGAGGCCTGGAAACACCTTTATACCTGACCATCACAGGGCGAGTCATCGGCACGGTGCAAGGCTGTTGTGACAATTAGAAATACCACGGGAAAGCACCTACAGCCCTCCTGGCACTTAATAAATCAAGGCAATAAACATCTTATGTCCACCGGACCTACTGCATCCCCGGGACCTCAGCTCTGCGGCAGAATCCCTCCTCCTCAGGAGACCCCGCCCATGTCCCCAGTTCAAATCCTGGCCTCTTAGAGGCTCCATTTCTGCCCACCGTGCTGTCAGGTACATGGGAGAGTGTTCCATCACTAATTCTTGCCCGCGAAGGACCAGGAGGGGAAAATTCCAGCAGGGCTGTATTTTAAGAAAGGGCAGTGACTGCAGGGCTGCCAATGTGGCGCTTACAGTTGGTATTTTGTGATGGCTGATTCTACTCCTCCATTGGATTAGAATTGAAAAGTTAAAAGAGCAGCTCTTTGTTGCTGTTTTATAAAGGAAGTAATTTCTGCAGTTTGGTGACATACGTTTTTCAGAGTGCTGGGGCTGGTGCCTGGGTAGGAACAGCCAGGTTCCATGTTGGTAGGCGGGAGCGGACTTATCAAGGGCTTTGCATCACCCCATGTTGTCTCCAGAACCAACTGTGATTGTAAGAAAGAGAAAAGAAACCACAGAGGTGTTTGCAGCCCTTTGTCTTAACTGGATCCCTCTGGAAGCAGGGGAACAGGGATTTGAGTGCAAGTAGTTTATTTGGGAGATGATCTCAGAAAGCACCAGTAGAGGAGTAGGGGAGTGGTCAGAGACGCAAAGAGAGACTGAGCAGGGCACAGTAATCAGCAGGTTACCCCTGGAGCAGCCAAGCCTTTGGGGAAGGACTCTAAGAGACTCAGTAGAACAGATTCTCAAACTTGAGCACGTATCAGAATCACTTGGAAGGCGTAGGAGAACAGATAGCTGGGCCCACCCTCTGAGTTTCTGATTCAGTAGGTTGGAAGTGGGTGGGGCTGAGAAGTTGCATTCCTATCAAGTTCCCAGGTGATGCCCAGGCTGCTAGTTTTGGGACCACTCTTTGAGAATAACAGTGAAGAAGTAGCTGGTCCAAAGGGGGAGAAGATGAGGTATTTATATACTGATTCCCATCTCTCATTGGCTGAAGGCTGTCCTGGGGCGGTTAACTCTCTAGTGCCCTGTGTACCAGCCTTGCACGGCCCTGCAGCCAAAGTCCTTAGGTTGAGAGTAACAAGCACTTGCTGTAAGGAGCCACAGGGCTGTATGGGAGCAGAGTTCTGGGGCTCTCACAGGCCAGCCACACCACCTTCAGGAACAGTGTATCTCTCAGTAAAATCGCCATCCCCTGAGTTAGATGGAAAGAGCACTAAAACACAGTGGTACCAAACAGGGTTAGTGCCCCCGCTGCTCTCCCACTCACAGCTGTGAGATTTCAAACAAATCTCTCACCCTCTCTGGACCCCCAGCTGGAAGATTTCCAAGGCCTCAATTGTCTCAAAGATTCCCTGGTTCTCTGCCAACTAGATCCAAGGTACCAGGCCCAACCACAGCCTATGGAAAGGTCCAACTGAGCAGAGCTCCAAAAAAGCACGGACGTTTACATTTGTTGCCCCCACCCGGTCCTTCCCCCAGGATGTGAACTTTGCCCAGAAAAGTGCTGCCCGCAGAGTGCCAAGCAGCGCCCTGCAAAGCCCTCAGGCTCCCTGGGCTGGGCATCCAGGGGAGGTGGGGGTCTTCAGGCCCTGGTCCCCAGGCGCCAGGCTCACTGCTTTCCCTTCACGTCCTTGACAGGTGTATCAAGCATTAATGAGGCACTTAGTCTCAATCAAGGACATAAGACTATAAGCATTTTCTTTCTTTTTTTTTTTTTCATTTTCTTTTAATGGGTTATGCAGTTAAAATAATAAGCTGCTTAATCTTTCCATTTGGGGCAAAATGATGTATTACAGGAGACGTGATTGTTTCGCCACCTCCCGCCATTTCCCTGGGCAGATTGGCAATGACCACTGCCATATGGTTGAGATTTCTGGGCACTTGTGTATAAACAGCAAGCCTGGGGCTCTCCAGGGCACTACAAAGGGCATTTTGGCCTTTCCAGTGCCAGGGAAGCTCATGGCTCCTGCAGCCGATGTAAAGAAACACATGGGACTCAGATTCTGATAGAGTGGGCATCTATGGGTTTTGTCTTTCAAACAGTCACATCTTTTGTCAGAAACAGTTCCGCAATTTTTTATGGACATCCCACACTTCCACATTCTTAATCCCAGTTGTTTGGGATGATAAGAGCCACCTGGTCCTAGGTGAGCCTCATCAGCATATTTCATAATATTGGTCCAGTGAGGATCAGTCCAGCAATAGCCAGTGAGGATGCCAGTCCACTAAGGGAGTTCCTGCTCCAGGTGCCAGAAAATTCCAGTACCAAGATTCTGGACTTGCTTACAATTTCGTGAGTTAGATGGAAAGAGCACTAAAATACAGAGCCATCAAAAACTGTCCACGGGCTTCCCTGGTGGCGCAGTGGTTGGGAGTCCTCCTGCCGATGCAGGGGGCATGGGCTCGTGCCCCGGTCCGGGAAGATCCCACATGCCGCAGAGCGACTGGGCCCATGAGCCATGGCCGCTGAGCCTGCGCGTCTGGAGCCTGTGCTCCGCAACGGGAGAGGCCACAACAGTGAGAGGCCCGCATACCGAAAAAAAAAAATTGTCCACGCCCAGCTGCTCTTGTACTCACAGCTGTGTGACCTCAAACAAAACTCTCACCCTCTCTGGGCCCCCAGCTGGAAGATTTCCAAGACCCCTCCTATCTTGAAAATTCCCTGATTCCTTGCCCAGAAAAGCCCTGCAGCCTGACAACTAGATCCAAGTTACCATGCACAGTCACAGCCTGGGAAACATGATGGTAGATAAGTCATTTTGTAAGTCCACGGATGGTAGTTTTGGCAGAAACATGAGTGCAGGGAAGGCAAAACCATATCCCGAGTAAGAGTCTATTCCAGTAAGGACAAAAGGCTGCCCCTTCCATGACGGAAGCAGCCCAACGTAATCAAATATCCTCTTATACAGTGCTCTAGCCTAATTACCTTGGGGCTGGGAGGAGTGTCCCAGGAGAGACACGCAAAGCCAGGGTCAGGAAGGGAGGCTTAGCCAGTACAGAAGCCCAGGGCTTTCCTAATCTCTGAGCTTCACCCACCCAGAGACCTAGTGAGTGTTTGGTTAATCTGACCCAAGTGGATGGATGGATTTAATAATGCAAGCCAAAAGTCACCCATATCTGGGTCTGGAATCCCTCTAAAGGCAATAACTGCTTCTGATTTTTAGAGACATTTCAGGAGGAGCCCAAGGATAAGGAGGGGAACAGGAAGGATCCAGGGCTGTGAATGTCTTTGCTTCCTCAGGAGAAAAGTCAGAAGATACTCTCTCCATCCACTCTACTTTGCAAGTTAGTCATTCCAACTGCTTTGGAGATCTTCAGCAGGAAACTAAATGCCCAAGTACTTATCATTTGTGTCCTGCCTACTTGCTACAATGGACCTGAAAGAACTTACAATAAAAGCACACGTGGTAGTATGGGAAAACTGCAATAAAGATGAGAAAGAGACTGTAGAGAAAGAAGAAGGTCACTGTTTCATTTACCAAGGAAGAGAGTTAGTTTAACAGTAATTGAGCTTTGAGCTTCCTGGGATGGAGGAGCCTGACCCCTTCCTCACAGTTGTGAAGGAAAAGGCAGCAGCCTTTCTCCAGGCAGAGGCATGACAGGGATGGTGTCCCCTTCCTGTGAACAGAGTCCCTTGAGCTGTCTTGGTACTGGTATCGGGTATTCCCTGATCTGGTGACCCTGGGGGATGAGGGGGATGAGGTCAGATCAGGGGGTGAGGGGATTTCCCCCAAGCACCACAGTGTATGGGTTTACCAGCCAGAGAGAGCGCCCCAGGCCTGCACTCTCAAGGCAGTTGCCAAATTAAACAGCCAGAGTGGGTTGTCCTTCTAGCCTGGCCAGATGTCCTTCCTCAAACCTAAGCCTGGGTTTCCTTGCCTTCCAAACAGAGGAGCTTTGTCTCTAAAGTCCCTTCCAAACTCAACAGTTCTGAGCTCTGAGTGAGAGTGGAGTCTCTTGGAGGATGTCTTAGGTGAGTTCCCCTGGAAGCAGAGCCTGAGACAGGGATTCAGTGCACAGGACAGAGGGAAGCAAGACAAGGAAGGGGAGGGGCTGAACTTTTCTACTCTCACGTAAGTTTATCCTGAGCCCAGTGCCGGGGGGCAGGGGGGCGGAGGGTGTGCTCTGGAGCAGAAATTCTACTACACAGTCTCCCCCTAAAGCAATTAAGGGCTTTGTACCCCTTTGTCAGTCAGTCTTCACGGGCTGCCTTGGATGTGGTGTTCATACCTCCTGGGCAAGGTGGGCTCCGAAGGCAATTCTCCAGAGAAGGGGGGCTGCTGTGAGCCATGGCAGCCCCTCATAGCAGCTAGGGGAGGGGAGAACCACAGCCACCAATGCCTGGGACACGCAAACATTAATTCTGTCAGACCTCTACATAGAAGAGACTTGCTGGGGATGGAAGAGACATCCAGCGTTCTGTAAAGCCCTCCCCTTTCATTCAACTAATGTGACTGAGATCCTGCTACCTGCCAGGCACCATTCTGGGTGTTGGAATATGAGGCGTGGTTTCCCAAAAATCATTACAAATATTCTGGTTACGGTCCCCCTCTCAAGAAGGGCTGGATCCCTGCTCCACGGCAACCCTACCCAGGGGAGAGTTAATCACCAGCCGCTGACCGGCATCTTCTGGGCTGGGAAGGACGGGCGGAGGAGTGGTGTAGGACGGCAAACGTTAGGTTTTGAAACGCCTAACGTGGCACATTCAAGCAGAGCTGCGGCAGCCACTCTGGGCCAATTTGGAGGCAAGTCTGGCCCCACTCTCCAGGAGTTTCTGGCCAGGAAGCTTACTGTGCAGCTGACTGCAGCCTTCATATGTTTGAGCAAATTCCACTTGGCAGGTGGAAAGCAAGCATTTGCTAGGCAGTCCTTTCCCTTCAAAGCCTTACGCACTTCTCTCTCACCTTTTAACTTGCATCTGTGCTCACCTCTACAGCCCTACTTCTGTGGGATCCTTTCCCAAGGGCCTGGGCACTCACGCTTGGGCAGCCCAGGGGCAGCTCTCACACCCCCAGAGATCGACGGGGTTGGGGGGGGGAGGATGTGCGGTGGGAAACGTGAGCCTAAGAAGCAGGGTCAGATCTGGGCTCCTGCCTGGAGGTCCACAGCAGGCAGGCAGTGAGGGAGGGGCCACCAAGGAGGGGGACAGGACCACAGCCTGTGAAGCCAGGGGGAAATTACAACAGGTCGTTCAATGTTCTGTCTTCAAGCTCAAACTCCTTCCTGTTCATGGAAGTATAAGAGGGATGTTTGAGGCGTAGGAGAAAGGGGCCTAAAGCTAGCATTGTGCTAGTGAAAGTGGGCAGGCCTGGGGTGCTGGAGAGAGGTCCCTCACAAAGCACCCATTAACACACTGGGAAAACCAGGCAGTGTCTGGGGACTCATGCATGGCAACAATGCCAACTGCAAACTGAATTTATTGATGGTTCCAAGCCAAACTATCAACCAGAGACAACCATCATGGGGCTCACGGTTCTGTCTCTCCCTCTGTCTCTGTCTCTCTATCTCTTTCTGCATCTATCTATCTATATACACACATATATATCATATATATGTATGTGTACATGCATATATTTGTGTGTATATACATATACACACTCACACACATTTCTCTAAAATCTGGACCAGACCACGTTCTATCTTTCAGAGTAAGGTCCAATAGCAAGCCAACTAGGTGGCCACTAGTCTGTAACACATGGCCATAATTGTCGGATTCCTGTGTCATTCCAGGGACAAATAAAATACGTGACAGAAAAGATATTGACCAAAACGCTAACATTCATTGAGCACTTCATGTGTGCCAGGCACTGTGCAAGCCCTTTCCTTGCATGATCTCAGTTCTCCACAGAAAGCCCAAGTATGAGGATCATTAGTGCTCCCTTTTGCAGGTAAGGAATCTGGAGCAGAGAAGAGAACCAACTAATCCAAGCTCGCACGGCCAGGGCAGGGGGTACTCCCGGCCCGGCTCCTCACTGCTGACTGTAGACAGACGTAGACGCCAGTACAGCTCGGCCTCATGCAAAAAGTCTTCAAAAGCAGTGTCAAAAATAAACTTGTACAAATGAAGTCCAGTAATAAATAGAAGAGAAGGACTGCGGCAGAGAGGGGACAAGGATGGAGAGGGAGGAGGGAGAAAATAACCACAAAGAAAAATGAAGCCAGGGTGAGGGATGACGCCAGGCCGGACGACTTAGCCCAAGGCGTCCTGCGAAGTAAGGCCAAGGACACGAGGGGGTGGCATGCTCTCACCTGGAACAACTCAATTCACTTTGTCAGAAAAGAGACCTTCCCAGCCCTAAGTCCTGAAATGGATCCGTCCCAGTTTTTCTTACTTAAAGAAAAAAATTCAGAGATTGTTATCGTTGAGGAGGAGGATAAGGACGCTTGTCCTTTTGGTTGGTATTCGTTGAGAAAAACTTCTCTGAAAGGAACCCCTCCTACACTGTTGGTGGGAATGTTGGTTCTCTCTATGGAAAACAGTATAGAGGTTCCTTAAAAATTAAAGATAGAGTTGCCATATGATCCAGCAATCCCACTCCCGGGCATATATCCAGAGAAGACTCTCATTTGAAAAGATACATGCACCCCTATGTTCATAGCAGCACTATTCACAATAGCCAAGACATGGAAACAGCCTAAATGTCCATCGACAGAGGAATGGATAAAGATGATGTGGTACCTATACACAATGGAATACTACTCAGCCATAAAAAAGAACAAAATAATGCCATTTGCAGCAACATGGCTGCAACTAGAGATTATCATAGTAAGTCAAGTAAGTCAGAAAGAGAAAGACAAACACCATATGATATCACTTATATGTGGAGTCTAAAATAGGACACAAATGAACTTATCTATGAAACAGAAACAGACTCACAGACATAGAGAACAGACTTGTGGTTGCCAAGGGGGAGGGGGTTGGGGGAAGGATGGAGTGGGAGTTTGGGATTGGCAGATGCAAACTATTATATATATAGGATGGATAAGCAACGAGATCCTACTGTATAGCACAGGGAACTATATTCAGTATCCTGTAATAAGCCATAATGGAAAGGAATATGAAAAAGAATATATATATATGTTTGTATATATAACTGAATCACTTTGCTGTACAGCAGAAACTAACACAAACTTGTAAATCAACTACACTTCAATTTAAGAAAAAGAAAGCCTTCTCTGCCTCAGGTGCCTCTGTGAGGGACTGGGGAGTGGGTAGTGGCCACTGACCAAGGCTGAACTCCTGAGTTCTAAAAAATAGAACATCCATGCCCACATGTATGTCTCCCATCTGATGTTCTCTTACCACCTCTGATCTCTCCTTGTTCTACACCCACACCAATGCCCTGCAACACTGAGGGGGCCTGACATTTCGATTCTGCAACTGATGGATATGCACTTGAAGTTGCTACCCACTTAGGTGATAGTAAACTGGACTCAGTTATGTGTTCACCCTTACTGACCCCACATCTCATTCCCACTCCTGGAAACTCCTTCTGAAAAGGACTCTGTGCAGTGTGTGTCTGCAATGGTGCATGTTCTGTCTTATTCAGATGGAATAGTTATAATTATAATGAATTATAATTCATTATAGTGTGTGTGTGTGTGTGTGTGTGTGTGTGTGTGTGTGTGAATCTATCCTGCCTGGCATTCCATGCACCCATCAAATCAGAGGGCTTAATTATTTCATAATATCTTCAGTCTTTAGTTCTTCATATATTTATTTTCTCCCCTCCATTTACTCATCCCCCTCTTTGTGAGAGTTTTAGGCGAAAAAATGGTGACACTTCTAATTCTAGCCTCCATATTGTTTTCTGTCATTCTTTCCATCTCTTTATCTTTCTGATACTTTCTGGAAGAGGGATGACCCAAATATCCCTCTCGACAATCACTCTCTAGCTAAATCCTCAGTTTCTTCAACCCATGCACTGGGTGCTCTATTTTAATTCTACTTTTCATACCTATTACCTCTAATTAGTTTCCTTCATAAAGGTTATTTCTACTTCCTGATCTCCCTGAGGAAATTTATTACGCTTATTTGAAATTCTTGATCTATTTGTTCCATCAGTTCTGCTCCTCCTACACAAGTTGCCCCATTTTCTGGGTCTCTTAATAGCACATGCACCCCTCGGATGTCTTAGAATTTTTCCTGAGAGCACTCACCCCACCCTCCTTGGGATTGTCAGCTGACAGCCAGAACAGTCCACTTGCCTGGAGATGGAGAGCTCCCACTACGCTCCTCCGGGGTAGAGCCCCTAGGTAGCACTCTGGGCTCAGCCCCAGGCAAGCGTGCCCCTCAGGGTGGGACTGGGGAGGAAGATCGCCAGTCAACCTACACATGTTGCCATCCTCTGCCCTGATGGCACTGTGGGACTTCTCTCTGGTAAGACTGCATCCTGCCCTGTGGAAGACCAACACAGAGGGCAACCATCCACCCAAGGCAACATGGGAGAGAAAACGTACAGCTGCAAAGCCCCGAACCTGCCACTGTTACTCCACCCTGGAGCCCTACCACCTTCACTGTCCCAGGGTTTTCTCCCAGTTTCTGTGTTGGTTCTGGAGATCCAATCACCTCTCTTGTGCCAGAGGCATTTCTACATTTGGAAATGACGATGCAGCAGCCAATGCTGGTGGCCACCTTGTTCAGAAAACTCTTTCCATTTCTGTGACTCCATTCTCTGACCACCAGGCCCTTCTCAGGGAGCACAGCCTCCAACTGCCAGCCACTGCCTAAATCAGGGCCCTTCAGAACAAGAGAATTTATGGAAGCAAGCCAGGATTTCTTCAGGGCTTCTGACATCTTTGAACGAAGCCAGGCCACCAAAGGCTGATCTTGACCTCGCTTCCCATTTGCCTCCAAAGAATTGCTCTGGCAAGCTACTGTCCACCCAGCCATACAAGAATCCCATTCCAAGAATCCCTCTGGAATCTTGTACCCAAGACATTTCTTACAGTCAAGTACTGAAACCTTTACTTCTCCTGAGAAACAGATATGTTGTGTTCTCTCTGCTGATAAGGAATATATAACTGACCCCTTTTTCCCCTTTTGGCTTTGGATGTTATAAGGTTCAGAGCCAGGACTTGAGCTGAGATCCCAGCACATACATGGAGAGACTCATAGCCTGCATATCCTGATTTACTATTGGATCTTGTTGACCTTTTTACTTGTCTATTTATTTAGACCCTGATTAGCTGATGGTTAAATATATATATAGAGAGAGAGAGAAAAAGCAAGCCTCTTTTAGAGATCCATGAAATAGGAAAAGAAAAGAATAAGCAAAGGAAGTGACTGTACTTCTCCAGACCTTTTAATTCTAAGCTATATTTTACCATTTTATTTCATCTGTTTCTGTTGTATGTCAACTCAGTTCCACTGTGCAATGAGGCTGGGTACACAGAAACATATACAAAATAAGACACATAAAGTCTGTGGACTGTGACTTTGTGAGTAATCCTATAAAACACCAAGATATTCTACACATGGCCATTCGTTACATTCAGCCTTAACGAAAGTCGAGGTTGACCAATCAGTGGAAGTGCCCCTGATTTGCAGCTGATCAAGAAGCTTTTGTTAGAATAATGAAGGCACACACCATGGCCTGGGCTGGGGCTTGAGCAGATTCATCTCACAGGAGGGGAGGTGCCCCTACCGCAAGCTACTTTCTTATTCAGTGAGGATGCTACCAAACCTTCATGAATAAGGTACATACTTGTTAGGGGATGAATTTGCACTGAGCTTCTCATGCTCTGTTGGCCCATCTGCCCACCAGCAAGGGCTTCCCAGAGTGCAGGTGCAGGTGAGGATGTTAACTGGCCCATGGAGGGGGTCCATGACCACACGAGCATTGAGGGGGAGGAGCTCTAAAGTTTCAAGAGAATTCCAATTCCACCAGTTGGAGCCCTGTGATTTTCCAGGCATAGGAGGATATGTTAAAATTCCTGGCTGATCCACAACTGGCCCCTAAAAGCTTGCTTTCTCCTGCAGGAGAAACTCTTAGAGGAAAACATAGGCAGAACACTCTATGACATAAATCAGAACAAGATCCTTTTTGACTCACCTTCTAGAGAAAGGGAAATAAAAACAAAAATAAACAAATGGGACCTAATCAAACTTAAAAGCTTTTGCACAGCAAAGGAAACCATAAACAAGACGAAAAGACAACCCTCAAAATGGGAGAATATATTTGCAAACGAAGCAACTGACAAAGGATTAACCTCCAAAATATACAAGCAGCTCATGCAGCTCAATATCAAAAAAACAAACAACTCAATTCAAAATTGGGCAGAAGACCTAAATAGACATTTCTCCAAAGAAGATATACAGATTGCCAACAAACACATGAAAGGATGCTCAACATCACTAATCATTAGAGAAATGCAAATCAAAACTACAATGAGGTATCACCTCACAGCGGTCAGAAGAGCCATCATCAAAAAGTCTACAAACAATAAATGCTGGAGAGGGTGTGGAGAAAAGGGAACCCTCTTGCACTGTTGGCGACAATGTAAATTGATACAGCCACTACGGAGAACAGTATGGAGTTTCCTTAAAAAACTAAAAATAGAACTAACATACGACCCAGCAATCCCACTACTGGGCATATACCCTGAGAAAACCATAATTCAAAAAGAGTCATGTACCACAATGTTCATTGCAGCTCTATTTACAATAGCCAGGACATGGAAGCAACCTAAGTGTCCATCGACAGATGAATGGATAAAGAAGATGTGACACATATATACAATGGAATATTACTCAGCCATAAAAAGAGACGAAATTGAGTTATTTGTAGTGAGGTGGATGGACCTAGAGTCTGTCATACAGAGTGAAGTAAGTCAGAAAGAGAAAAACAAATACCGTATGCTAACACATATATATGGAATCTAAAAAAAAAAAAAAGGTTCTGACGAACCTAGGGGCAGGAGAAGAATAAAGATGCAGACATAGGGAACGGACTTGAGGACACGGGGAGGGGGAAGAGTAAGCTGGGACGAAGTGAGAGAGTGCCATGGACATATATACACTATCACATGTAAAACAGATAGCTAGTGGGAAGCAGCTGCATAGCACAGGGAGATCAGCTCGGTGCTCTGTGACCACCTAGAGGGGTGGGATAGGGAGGGTGGGAGGGAGACGCAAGAGGGAGGGGATATGGGGATATATGTATATGTATAGCTGATTCACTTTGTGATAGAGCAGAAACTAACACACCATTGTAAAGCAATTATACTCTAATAAAGATGTTAAAAAAAAGAGAAAGATACAAGAAAAATCTCAAATAAACTCTCTAACCCTACAGTTAAAACAACTAGAGAAAGAAGAACAAAGAAAACCCAAAGTCAGGAGAAGAAATCAGAAAGATCAGAGCAGAAATAAATGAAATAGAAATGAGGAAAACAATAGCAAAGATCAATAAAACTAAAAGCTGATTCTTTGAGAAGATAAACAAAATTGATAAACCCTTAGCCGGACTCATCAAGAAAAAAAGGGAGAGGATGCATATCAATAAAATTAGAAATGAAAAAGGAGAAATCAAAACTGACACCACAGAAATCAAAGGATTATAAGAGACTACTACAAACAACTATATGCCAGTAAAATGGACAACCACAAAGAAATGAAAAAATTCTTGGAAAGGTACAATTTTTCAACACTGAAGCACGAAGAATTAGAAAATATAAACAGACCTATCACAAATATTGAAATTGAAACCGTAATTTAAAATCTTCCAACAAACACAAGTCCAGGACCAGATGGCTTCACAGGCAAATTCTATCAAACATTTAGAGAAGAGCTAATACCGATCCTTCTCAAACTCTTGCAAAAAATTGCAGAGGGAGAAACACCCCCAAATTCATTCTATGAAGCCACGATCACCCTGATACCAAAACCAGGAAAAGATATCACAAAAAAAGAAAATTATAGACCAATATCACTGATGAACATAGATGCAAAAAACCTGAACAAAACAGTAGCAAACAGAATCCAACAACACATTAAAAGGATCATACACCATGACAGCTTCCAGATAAATTTCCATTAGAATAAGTTCTGCTGCTTAAAAAGAGGTTTAATAACCTGGACTAGAGGATCTCTTGAGAGTTTTTTATTTGGCTTTTGTTTATCTCCCAGCTCTGAAAGTCTACGGTTCTTCAACACAGAGCTGCAGCCCATGTGGTTTAAGAGACTGGGTATTAAATTATCCCATTAGGATTGGAAACAGTTTCTAAATCACACCCTAAGAGTGCCTGAAGCAAAGGCCCAAACATAGCTGGGAGCAGCAATTTTCAGCTCAGAAAAATCTAGTCACAAAAATATAAGAATTACTGAATCCTACCCATCAGAGATGACACACAGTAAAGGAGGCATTGCAGCTCTACCCCACCCTCACCCCGTCCCTCTTTCCTTCCCCTCTGGAGGTTTCGGCTAACGACAGAAATTGGGTAGGTGCTGGTTCCCATGTTGCAAATTTTTCTTCATTGATATATATAATTTTATTTCATTTCTATTCAATAATTCTTTGGCATAAACCTTAAGATATGCAAAATGAGCAATGAAGATGAAACTGTGAGATGTTAAAAAGTATCCTGGAAAAGATATTTCTAACCCTTTCTCCCTCTGGGCACAACTTTGAGGTTGGGTAAATTTTCTTGATTCTTAAAAAAATAAATCATAAAAAGAATATATGAGGGAGTCCTCTAAACTATCAAAATATTTACATTAAAATTTAAGATATTTAGTGAGTTCACCATCTCATACATATTTATACCTAAGGTACTGTTATATCCCATGACACAGCCATATTTCCTGAGAAAAAGAGCAACTTCAGAGCCTACGTCGCAAATATCTTATGTTTTTCATTCTTTGGAAATATTTCACCACTGACAAATAAAATGATGGTAGAGGAGTTTGTTCATTTCAACTGTGCATAAAAAGATAAACCTGTTCTTTCTTAATTGCCAACAGGAGAAAATACATGAAACTTCTAATGGGATATTGAAACAAATTAAATTCTTGCAACTGCTTGGAAATACTTCGTGTAAGCAACAGCTAGAACTCAGGAAGAGTGAGATACTGGTGATACTAATTCCAGTCACCCATTTAACCATTACTGAGTGTCTTCTGTGCGCCAGCACTGTCCTGGGTGCTGGGGACACAGCAGTGAATGAATCTCTAAGATGCCTTCAAACGTTGAAATATTAGTCCCATCATTTTATGAACTTGGCATATGTATTGGAAAGATGTTTCCATTTTTAAATCTCTGTCTGCTGCTCTGATAAATAATGTTCTCCCAGGTTCCCAAAAGGAGAATTAATTTGGCGAGACAAATCAGTTGTTGTTCCACTCATTGTTATGGTAATAGAAAAATTAGGTTTTTAATTAAGGCTGAGGAAGGATGGAAGACCAGTAGGCAAATAAACGCCCACATGGTTTGATGCAGAAGGGGTACAACAGAGTCTCCTTTTTTTCTATGGGATCTAAAATTCTCATCGTTAGAGCAGCTTCTGTAGGTGAAGGCATTTTATCTAGGAGGTCCCAGCTACATGCAATTTTTGCCTTGGAAATATGTTAGCACCCACTGACTTGGCATAAGGATTGAATATCAGCCACTTTAGGGAGATACACTGTAGGTATCACTGTTTTGAAAATGAGTAAGCTGAAGCTTTGAGAAGGTAAGAAACACGCTCCGGGTCACACAAGTGTGAGATGGTGTGAGGATTCAAATTCAGGCAGTTTGATTTCAGGATACTCTGACCCTTTAACCTGTATTGACTTTTACTACATAAAGGTCTCGAAGTATCCAGTATATTTATCATCCATATTTATTTTTTGAAATCACTATGCTATGTTAAAGTACAGAAGGAATGCATGTTAATTGGAAGAAGAAGAAAAGAAGGAGGAGGAAAACAAGAAATGGGGGGAGGGGAGTAAAGGAAAATACAAAAGAAGCATAGAGACAACTGCTCTATTTCTACTACTCACAGACTGTGCATTCTCAGTGGGGACGGTATGGCTCCTAAGGGATCAAAAGTCGGTCCTCATTGGGAGAAAAACTTATTCTCTACATATATAAAGTAGAGATAGCCATACAAGACATAACCAGCTAGACACAGACTATATCTGTGGTATTAAAATTTCATTGGGGGGCAAAATTTGGGGGAAAAAAGGCTTGGAGGGGGTGTGATAATTTTTTTTAAAGTGGAGCATACTGACATAGGTATCAATTTTAACATACTGGTAGCCATCTGTACAGATTTTTCTATCTATGCTATGTTTTCTTTCTACAAGAATGGGATTATGTGCACATACCGTGCCTATGTCAATAAAAAACCTTCATAATAATATTTTGTACCATTAACAAAGCACTCCTACATATAGTATCTTATTTGATCCTTACAATAACTTGGGAAGATAAATATTTTTATTGTTATGTCCATTTTACAACAGAAGACACTGAAGTTTAAGGAGGTGAATTAACTCACCCCAAAGTCTCTTAGCCAGTGTAAATAGCAGAGCCAAGATTTAAATCCTATTTCTTAAGATCTTTGGATTTATCTTGCTGTTTTTTTCAAGCCTCTTGAATAGAAAGCTTAGTTCACTTATTTTTCATCTTTTTTAGTTTTCTGATAAAAGCTATAAATTTTCCTGTAATATCAGTTAGGCTTTATCACAAGGTTTATACTGTTTCTCCATCAGACAGATACAAGAAAATCTTCCTTATCCTTGCAAACTTGTTACAAGTTTCCAGTCAGATACTGTTGAGGGAAAGGACTTTGTGAAGCTTATAGAATTTTCCTTATGATACGACCTTGTACCTTCTTAGAGGATACTGACTATCTGTCCCTAAACAGGCCTTAAACAGATTTCTGGGACTTCCCTCGTGGTGCAGTGGTTAAGAATCCGCCTGCCAATGCAGGGGATACGGGTTCGATCCCTGGTCCGGGAAGATCCCACATGCCGCAGAGCAACTAAGGCTGTGCGCCACAACTACTGAGCCTGCGCTCTAGAGTCTGTGAGCCGCAACTACTGAAGCCCACGCACCCTAGAGCCTGCACGCCACAACTACTGAAGTCCGCGCACTCTAGGGCCCGTGTGCCACAACTACTGAGCCTGAGCAGCACAACTACTGAAGCCCACACGCCTACAGCCCATGCTCCACAACAAGAGAAGCTACCACAGTGAGAAGCCGTGCACCACAACAAAGAGTAGGCCACACTCGCCACAACTAGAGAAAGCCTGCGCGCAGCAACAAAGACCCAACGCAGCCATAAAAGAAAACTGAGGGAAACCAGGAAAATGATGTATGCACAAAATGAGAATATTAATAAAGAGATGGAAAATTAAAAAAAAAAAACAGATTTCTGGCATCAGGATGCTATAATAGGCATGCTTTCCCGGGTGAACTCTTTTGCCTCTACCTTGTTCTGGACGCCGTGCCCAGTCCCGACACCTGGGGTCTTGTTCACAGCTTGACTGTGGTGGGAACAGAGGGGCTGACTATTGGTTTAAATCAACAGCAGGCAACCAGCAGCAAATAGGCCTTGAAAAGAAATGACACTAAGAAACACTGGTTTACATTTGACCATGAATTTTTTTAGGGATTTTTTGTTTTGATTTTTTGAGAAGAAGATGGAATTTTCTGTCCAGCTCAAACCTTGCTGGCCAAAAGGTAGAAAGAGAGCATGGGTTTGCAGGCAGGCACTCGGGTACCAGCAGATGAACTTCTGCACAGAGTCATCCTTACCCGCTGGGACCCTGAGTCCTGCAGAGTGTCCAGAGAGGGGATCCACGTGTAATCTGACCCTTCCCTGGTAAATCACTCCAAATACACGGGCAGTGTTCCTCTGCTATGTCTCTACCTAGAATGGTTTGGTGTCTTTTCAGGGCCTTTTCCCACTGCCTTCACTGCAGGCCACTCTGAGCCAGTTTAGCCCAATTCAGGCCCTGCTCTTCCAGTGACAGCATGCAGGAAAATATTCTGGTGTCTTGTGAAACTTGTTCAGCTGAGAACTTGGCTACAGGGTTTGCTATGGCAACCCGAGCAGATGATTAGGGAGAAAGCTGTGCTTCCTGCTGGGGTGTGGGATGTTATGTTTGTGTGTGCACATGAGCATGTGTAGCACGGAGGAAAGGAATGATGACTAAGAAAACAAACTTGTTCCTAGTCGAATGGACCCTGGACTCAATTGCAATTGCAATTTCAAGATAGCCTGAAGCCAATTCTTTTCGAGTTGGTTAGGTTAGTTCTTTCTGTGCTGTGGAAATCTTCCCCTTAAAGTGTGTTTCCACCAAATTTTATTGAGATATAATTTCTTCATAATTTCCCAAGATAATGGACCTGCAAGTATCCATAGGTAGATGGACGCTATGCCTATCAACTTGCAAATGTTGTTAGTGGCAGATGACAGGTATGTCAAGACTGCTTATAAGAATCGGATGCATCTTTAAATGTTAATTACTTAATTTTTTTGAAATTAAGTCTAGAATTTCTACAAGGTGTATCATCAAACATGATTTACAGATTTTGAATTTCATGTAGTACACTCAATGTCTGTAAAAACTTCTGCATCCTCGGTACCTATTTATATAATTAAAGAGTTTTACACACTTCGAATATTTATTTCATAAAATATTTTAACTTCTCAAGTGTAAAACATCTGAATCACATGTAACTGAAAAAAAGTGGAAGAAATGCTATAATTGGAGATTTTAAAAATTAGAGACAAGATGAATCTCTATACATCTCCCTCTCCTCTCAGATATGAATAATAACAAAAGATTTACTGGGTGCTTATCATGTACCAGGCTCTGCTCTAAGAATTTTATACGTTCCTATTCACTGAATCCTAACAAAAACAGCACGCAGTAGATATTATTATTATCTCTGTCTTACAGAAAAGGGAATGCAGACACAGAGAGAAGTTGCCCAAGTCAGAAGGCAGTGAATGGCGTCACTGGGATGCAAACTGGGTGACCTGGCTCCTCCACCCTTCTGATAACCCTCCCCAGAGTCCTCCCAGACTAGGGATCTGCCCCAGGGTGGGGGAAAGGATGGAGATCCCTGCTCGAAGCCCACCCCAGCACTTTTCTATATTGCTCCCTCTCCAGCTCTCTGACTCTCACCTCCTACAGATCTTATTTCCTTTCGGGTAGGAAAACAAGTTCATCATCATGCTCTCCTTCAGAAACGATCGTTCAGAGCATAAACTTTGGGCGTCTGATATTCAAGCAGCCTAAAATTTTAAAAGTCTTATCTGTCAAAGTTACTACCTCTGCCATGAGCTTCAAAAATCGGTTTCAAAACCCAAAGCTGAGCACTGGCTCATTTCTATCTCCCCATTTCAGTCCATTCCTGAGGAGGGAAGCCTCAGCCTCACTGTCTAATTTGAGCTGAGGAAGGACTGTAGATTAAAATGAATTAGTAAGAATGAAGACACTTCAAGCAAAATTTGAAAATATTATTCCTCTACATGTTGAATCTAGGAATAATAAAATCATTGATTGCATTTGTGAGAAGTATATGAACCAGTAAATAAAATGTGTTAATATTTTAACTGTTCAGATGGGCTGTAATGTGTATGTTATTCAAAGTAAAGCTGGTAGATGTACAAGGCCTCTGGGTCAGAGTGCCATTTCTGAACATTCATTCAACCTTTTGGAACAAAATCATCCCAAATTTTAGCCACCTAGAGTCTATATTTCCCAGCCTTCCTTGAGCTAGGTGTGGCCATTTGACCAAATTCTGGTTTAGGACACTTCTGCTTACTGGCCTTGTGAGCTTGAATAAGCCATAGAGTCTCAACCACAGAACGCACCAGAAAGAAGCATGGAGATAAACTACCTGAAAGCAGAGGAGGGATGAAAGACCAGAGTTGGGAATTGAGGTTCCCAGGTTCCCCATGATCCACTGGAAGGGCTGTGTCTGTAGCCCAGTTGTCTGCTGGCTATGGAAAGTTCTTTATACTACCCCTCAGCCCCCTCCCCTTCTCTTCCCTAAAATTCAGCTTCTTCGTCTGCAGTGTGAGGGCAATAACAGCACATAGGTAGTACACATAGTGGATGACTCCCCAGGTTCCGTTCCACGTGGCAATGAGGTTTGAAAAATGGAGACTCACTCCAGAGGTGAACCCTGATTAGTCTCAGCCAATTATAATTTCCCCCACTTCCCCTACCAGTGATCGATTCACAGCCCAGGCCTCAGCTAATGAGCCTTTGATATTCCCTTGGTACAGTTTTTGGACAAGGCATGGGCACGTGATCTAGGTTGGTCCAATCAGAATTAAGATTTTTATTTGTTGGCAGGGAAGAAGTACACCCTCCCCCTCCCTTTCCCTCTTCCTCTCTCTCTTCAAACATGAAGGAGAAAGCCTACAGTGCTGCCTGGGTAGCCATCCTACGACCTAAATTATTCTTGTCCTGATGTGTTGTGAACCTAAAAGAGGCAACATAGGTAAAGCACTTAGCGCAGTGCCTGGCCCATAATAAGTGCTCAGATAACAAAACAGTCTGTCCACAGCTACCCTGGCTCATAAGGAAATTACCACATGGTTCCATTCCTTCTACGTTAGTCAAGGTGCAAGGTTTACCTTTATAGCCCACCCCATGCAAATAGTTAATATCTCCCACTCAGTGTTCAGGAGGGTGTTTCAAGGGGTCCTGGTGGATTGTCTTCCAGCTATAGATCAGTGGGAGTTCATCAGGGAGAAAAAAGTACATCTCCCTTCCACCCCATTCCTCATCCTAAAGACAGGAGGGCCTTCCTCACTCTCACTCCCTTTACTCCAAGTATTTGCAGTTCCTCTGTACCTTCCTCCCCAGTCTGCCTTCTCTTCCCCCGCCCACCAGCCCCAGTCGTACTCGGTTTGGGAGAACAGAAAAACTTGCTTTAAAACACCCATCCTAATTTTTCTGTTGGTCACTGTAGCCTACAGCTTCCTTAAGCCTTTGTTTCTGCCTCATTAGGGAAATAAAGAGTGGTTTTCAGTGTACCTGTGAGAGAAAAGGAGGGTAGGAAAAAAAAGAACAGGGTACATAAAGATAGACTCTCCACCCTATTGAGGAACAAATGCATTCACCCGTTTAAGCATCCAATCAAGTGTCCGGCTCGTTACAAGGACCTAAGTCATAATAGCTATTGTCATGTGTAATAAGTTCGTTGCAAACATAGCCCCAATTCTCTGTCTGCCTCTTCTCATATCTTTGCCCTTTTGCCATGTGACTTTGCAGCCCCTCCCTTCAAGAGATGGAGACTACTTCCTCACCCCTAGACTCTGGGCTAGCTTGTGATTTACTTTAGTCAGTAAGATTCTGGGAAAGTGATGGCATGCCAGTGCTGAGTGAATGCTTTCCTCTTCCTCTTAGAACCCTGCCTCCATAGCATGAAAATAAGCCCACACTAACCTGCTGGAAGATGAGAGATCACGTTGGGGAGAGACAAGCCACCCTAGTGACTGTAGATGCTTGAGTGAGCCCAGCTGATACAAACAGAGCTTGGGCAAGATTCACAGACCTGCCCAGACCATCTATAGATTTGTGACCTGAGATAAATATTTACCGATGTATGCCACCGAGGTTTTTCTGGTTGTTTTTTCATAAATATGATTGTGGCTATAGCTAACTGATGTGTTGTTTATTATTACTATTATTTTCAACAGGCTGTTGGCTGAAGACAAAAGAGCAATTTTGTGGGCAGGCTGGCTGAAGGCTGCTCAGGCAGAGTCCCATAGACAAGTTGGCCGTGGATTGGGGAGGTGCACTGGGCAGAACCAGGAAGGGGAAGAAAGCACCTCCTGTCTTTGCAGCAGTGACCTTCCCATAGTTCCACGGTCATCATTTTTTTGCTTACATGCACATCTCAGAAAGAATTTTGAAAAACTATGTACCCCATTGCATATTTTTAAGTTCACATGTAAAAGTTTTCATCCTAAGTTTAGTGATTAAAAGAGACGTCATTTTCTCTTTGCTGTAAATATTGACATTTAAACATAAAACTATCAGTCATTGAAAATACTGAAGGGAATCTGGGCTCATGATCACTTCATGCTCACTACCACCCAATTTAAAATATGTGAATAATCTCTTCTTCACTGTTGAGAAATTTTACATTTTTCTCCTTGAATTCATATTTATTTGCTACTTCTTTCATAAACCTTTAACATAATTTTTAAATTTGAGAATCTTTTATTGATCGCCCTATCATACATTAAAAATACATTAAATATATATTTTAATACATTAAAAATGCATTTTATTCTTGTGAATGTAAGGCTCTCAGTATTTCAAAAAATTGCTTCTGGATTGAATTATCACAAAACGGACCAAAACTTCAAAAAATATATATATGACAAATTTTGATAATTTTTAAACACAGAAAGTGAAATATAATTGGAAAGGCATCTTCTAATGAGTTGAAATATGATCTAGCTTTTCATATGCATTTAATGAAAGAAAAGGTACATTCTGCTGAAAATTAATCAGTCTAGAAGCTAGAATAATATTATTCTTTGTTAATAGGAGGTAGAAAAGATTAAATATTTTATATGGTAAAATAAAATGAGCATTAGCTATCTTTGGATGATTTCATAAAAATGATTTTAAATTACCTTACTGAATAGCATACACTACCTCCAAAACAAGTCGCCTAAGCTTTTTATCTGTGGGTTTATTTGATGTATCCTGAATGTCTTGGCAAGCCTTTCAGCTATATTTAAATGAATCGGTGTCACTAAGCTACATGCTTGGGCTGTGCTATGGTGTTATTCCTTTCAGCTGAAGACCTGACCTGGGTTTAGTACTGAGTGTAGTTGGAAAGTACTGCTTACATTTAAATACATTTTAAAAATCTGAGCTCTTTCTTCTTTAGAATTCAGTGATTCCGGCTGACGATCTTTTTGCTTTGCTGTCATTGGACTGTCCTTCAAGAAGCAAAGTTATCTTGACTCCTCCCACGGAGGCTATGTATCCAGAACATCCTAACATGGTCAAAATACTGTTTCTTAGACCATCTTTCCTCTAAACACAAAATGTATTTACATACCTTATAGCAGTGAATCTTAGGTTGGGGGTAAGTGAGGGGTATGCTTTTTGCTTTTTTTTAAAAAATAAATAAATAAAATGGTAGAAAAATTTTGTAAATTCAAAGGTATTCTCATTCAAATCAAACCAGAAAAATGTGTATATGGAAATTAAGGATCTAGACAATGATTCCCTTAAAACAACCCATGCTCAGTACCCCTATGAACTTTTTCACAGGCCCCTACGTGTTACTGCCTTTGTTCACAAGGTGCTTTCCTACCTATACAAAAGGCTCTGGCATCACTGTCTCATCTGATCTTGCAGGACTCTGTATCCACTTTAAAGATGTGCAGACAGAAGCTTGGGAACATTAGGTGATCGTTCCAGGCCATGTATGCGGTCAGGGATAGCGTCAGGATCCCAAATCCAGTGCCTAGACCTCTCAGCCTGTAGATGAGGGCCTGGATGCTATAACGTGTTGGCAAAATGTCCACTGTGTGTCAGGCACTGAGCCAGGCTGAAGGACGCATCCATGGGCCTCCAGCCAGGGTTGAAATAATATTGATAAGCTATTCATAAAGAAATACGTCTATTATCAATCAATGGATAGATGGATAGATAAGGACAGAGAGAGAGAATAAGAAATTATGTAATTCTTGTTAGGACTGATCATTTTCAACATGAGAAAAAAGACAACTATAAAATTTTTAAATTTAGTCATAAACCATATAACCTTAAATTTAAACAGGAAATAACAGTATGAACACATGATTTCTCTTTCTAAAAAATGTCCGTTTCTTACCACTGTCCATTGGAAAAACCTATAAGTAACAATAACTCAGAGGCAGTGAGCACTCCTAATGGCCCCCAGCTACCAGTTTACAGAAAGTACAGAGGATGGAGGAACATGATAACCAACACAGTGGAGATGCAACGCTGAGGCCAGAATGTGGAAATTCTCCAGGCCAAAAGCCCTGATTTCTCCAACAAATAAATGGCATAAGAAAGTGGAGGGAAGGGTGCTAGACATGAGTGGTCAACCAAATACAATGTGTAGTCCTTGTCTGAATCCTGCTTTAAACAAAATAACTCTAAAAAGATATATTTGAGACAATCTAGGGAATCTAAACACAGAGTAGGTATAAAATAATATTAAAGAAATATTGTTTTATTAGGTGTTATGTTATTATGGTTATGAAAAGTACCTTCAAATATTCAAGATATAGATGCTATATATATGGAATCTAAAAAAAAAAAAAGGTACTGATGAACCTAGTCGCAGGGCAGGAATAAAGAGGTAGACACAGAAAATGGACTTGAGGACATGGGATGGGAGGGCGAAGGTGGGGCGAAGTGAGAGTAGCATCGACGTATATACACTACTGAATGTAAAATAGTTGGCTGGTGGGAAGCAGCAGCATAGCACAGGGAGATCAGCTCAGTGCTTTGCGATGACCTACGGGGGTGGGATAGGGAGGATGGGAGGGAGGTTCAAGAGGAAGGGGATATGGAGACATGTGTATACATACGTCTGATTCGCTTTGTTGTGCAACAGAAACTAACACAGTATTGTGAAGCAATTATACTCCAATAAAGACCTATTTTAAAAAATTTAAAAATAAATAAAATTAAATGCTCCACTAAAAAAAAAAGATATATATGCTAACATATATATACGTTTACAAATATATATATTTACGGACAAATGACTGATGTTTGAGATCCCCTTTGAAATACTGCATTGCTGCGGGCGGGAGGTAAATAAGGGGAGGATAGAAGAAATAGCAATTAAGTAAACATCATCTTGAAGTGCTCAGAAAGGAGTGCTCTCCTAAAGATACCTAACCAAACCAGTGCTGGACACTGTGGCTGCCCTGCCCAGATCCCCACCCATCCCCTTGCTGCTGTGAATGATGCCCACGGGCCCTTCTCTGCAAAACTGCCCTTGGCCAACTGAACCACAGCCATCTTGCTAGGAGGTTAGGCATGACCCCGCCCCACAAGCCATCAGTCAAAGACTCACGCAAGGGTCCAAAACGCAGGCACCCTTGCCTCTGTGGTGCAATTTACTCTCCAGAGATCCCCGCGGGATCAGGCTGAAGTGGACACCCACCCAGACGGCATCCTTTTTAGCCCCTTCCCCTGCCTCACCCTACTTCCTTCCCTCCCTCTGTCCTGAGAGCTCTCTCCCATTCAAACGTGTGCCAAAGAACCCCACCTCACGGTCTGCTTATGACAGACTTGGTGTGGAGAAGAGGGCGAGGTTGTCCCCATTGTGACAGTAGAGGATAAAGCCAAGGACCCACCAAGCTGGACTGGAAGGATTAGAGAGAAGTTGCTAGGTGTGTGCAGTTGGGGCATGGTAGGATTAGTTATACCAATAGAACAGAAGGACTTGGGGATAAGCGTGTCAGCAGCAGCAGGAGACTCCTTATACCTTCAAATATCCCTTTAGAGCTCCCCCATCCGAGCAAAAGGGAGCTCCGGACAGTGACCCTTTAGTTCCAGAGGGCTGGGCAGGTGAGGGATGGGGAGTCTGGCGGGCTAGCTGAGCAGCACTGGGACAGGACCTCACCTGGGGCTCCAGAGACCTGCCTCCTCAGTGCCCAGAAAGTCCCTGGAAGTAACTTTAGCCCTTGCCTCTGGGATTCACCTGATCCTGTGCTCTGGCTAGAATGAACATTTTATTTACATCTGCTCAGAACAGCCCTCCTTTTCTGGGAAATATTCCTCCAACCTTATTCTAGCGAAGGTTGCCAAAAACAGTACCTCACCCTAGACATAATGATTGGTCCAGAGACAGGCACATTACTAGGCCAAGACAAACAAGGGCTAGAATTTTCAACTTTTAAAAAAAATCACAGTATTTAATACCCTAACTAGGCAATACAGTTATATAGTTCAACAATCAAAAAGTCTAGAAAGGTATAAGGCAGAGAGTTCTCCTCCACAACTAGGCAATTTGGGTGCAAATATAAACAAATACAAATTTATCAACTCACCCTCTTTTTATGTTACTTAAATGGCAGCGTAAAGTACACATTTCCTGCTCCTGGATTTTTTCCCTTAACATTGTATCTTGGTGGAGATCTTTCCATATCACTCTAGGAAGTACTTCCTCACCTGTATTTTTTTAAACCTAGAGCTACAGAGTATGCTATTGAATATATGCAGCGTGGTTTAATCAGTGCCGTCTCAATGGACATTTAGGTTATCTCCTATCTTAGCTGTTTCAAACAACACAGCAATGACTAATCTTGTACATATGTCATTTTACATGTCTGGGAAGATATGTATGACGAATTCTTAGAACTGAAGTTGCTTGTCTTGCTATATGTGAGCTAATCCTCCTCTACAGGAATTACACCAATTTTCCGCTCTCACCTTTAATGCACAGAAATGCCCATTTCCCCACAACCATGTCAATAGAGAACCATCAAAATTTTAGATTACTGCCAATCTGGAGAGTTTCAAAATGGCCTCTTGAGGTAGTTTTAATTTTCAGCATTTTTTAAATCTTTGGATTGGAAGACCAAATGCATGCAAAGCTCTCAGGAGGGGACCCAGGCTGTCAGTCTCCACACCTCAGCCCTACAGAGAAGGCCAGTTTGGGAGACAGTCAACCACAGGCAGACAGTAGCAGAACTGAGGGACAGAAAGGAGGTGGAGGGTCCCTGGCTCCAGGTACCACCCCCCAGCACACAATGGACTGCACCATCCAGTGACTCCACTCTTGATTTAAGCTGGTGCAAGCTGGGGTTCTGTTGACCTGCATCCAGATTGAGGAACACAAACATCCTCTTCAGGCTACCATGATCTGGTTGCCAGGTGGACCTGCCAACTGTCAGGCCAGGAACAAGAACATCTGTAAGATGCTACTGTAGGTACAATACACCACTTTGGGAAACCGATGGTTTCTAACAAAGTTCAACATACACCTACCGTAAGGACCAGCAATTCCACTCCTAGGTATGTACCCTGGGGAAATGACTGCCTATGTCCCCAAAAAGTCATAGCTGCTTTTGTCATAACAAACACTAGATATTACCCAAACGCCCATCAACAGGAGAATGAAAAAAGAAAAAACTGAGGTATTTCTTTGGATAAAATACCACTCAGCAATAAAAATGAATAAACTACCAATACACACAACAACGTGGAAGAATCTCACAAACATAATGTAGAGCAGAAGTCAGACATAAAGGCATACATCTCACATTGTTCCATTGTTATGAAGTTCAAGAAAAGGCAAGACTAATCTACAGTGATGAGTTGAGAACAGCTGTTACCCCTGCAGAGTGCATTTCCTGGAAGGAAGCGTGAGTGCACTTTCTGGGATAATGAAAATGGTCCATGTCTGGATAAGTCATTCTTTTGTGTGCATCACACAGATCATGTTCACACGATCTCAGCTGTTACCATTCGCTTATCCAACAAAGTCATCCAGTCAGAAGTTTAAGGAAATAAACAGATAAGCATATAAAGGAACCGAGACTCTGGGGCACATTGCCTCTGTGTGCTCTCCTCTAAACACACTAGGAAATCGGCCTTGACCTTACTTGGGATTGGCTGAGTGTCAGAGAAGTGGGTCCAGTTTGCATTTTTTAAAATACTTAAAATATTTTTAAAATGTATTGGTTGTTCCAAGTTTACTGTGAAAAGAATTTTGCATTAAACAAAACAAGTGATGGGAAAGCAACTGTGAAGAAGTGTCACCTTTCCCCAACCTCAAGGATGACTTTTCCTAGTTCATGTCTTGAAAAGGCAGGGTGTCCTAGGTTATCTCCTCCATCCTCACTGGCCACCTCTGGGACCCTGGCACCAGCCTCCTCTCTGGGATACTGCCCAGCACAGGCTCCAGCAGAGAGCAATGTGAATGAGCCACTTTTGTCATGACTGCTTGACTTTTAACTCCTATAAGCCACGAGCCCTGATTTTCCAAAGTCCCAGCCTCCTCTTTGCCCAGCCTCTGGTTTCTAGGAGGGACCTGCCTACTAGAAGCTTTTCACTGATAGCTGTGTAGACATCCAGCCAGACAATAATCCTGGACAATAACGTGTAAGGCTCTGCCCCTTCGTGAGGGAGCAAGAGAAGGATCTCTCATAACACATGTATAACTGCTCCCGTCATGTAAAACACCAGTGGGAATTCCTTTAAGCCACGTCAACACGTCTCAATGATTTTCAAACATAATGTGCAAAAGAAATACCTAAGATGTTACGTGAGATACATATTCCTAGAAAATAGATGGCAAAGTCAAATGAAGTAATTAAGGAGTTTTTTTTTTTTTTAAGATTTATTACTTATTTATTTTTATTTTTGGCTGCGTCGGGCCTTAGTTGCAGCACACAGGATCTTCGTTGAGGCACGCGGGGTCTTTCGTTGCAGCGCACAGGCTCTTTGTCGTGGTGTGCGGGCTTCTCTCTAGTTGTGGCGTATGGGTTTTCTCTTCTCTAGTTGTGGCGTGCAGGCTCCAGGGCACGTGGGCTCTGTAGTTGTGGCGTGTGGGCTCTAGTTAAGGCATGCGGGCTTAGTTGTCCTGTGGCATGTGGGATCTTAGTTCCCTGACCAGGGATCAAACCCATGTCCCCTGCATTGTAAGGCGGATTCTTTACCACTGGACCACCAGGGAAGTCCCAAGGAGTATTTAATAAATGAACTATTTACAAACATGGGGGAAAGATTAAGGGAAATGGACAAGGGTGGCACAAGAGTGGGACCTGGTGCCATTCCTAGATCTCCAGGGTCAACTGAAGGAAACCAGGAGGAAGAGTTGTTGGAGAGACATGCCTGAAAGGAACTACAGCATAGAGCAGAGAGCAGAGCAGGAGGGAACCAGGGGAATAAAACCAGGATCTCTCTCTCTCCTCCTGTCCTCTCTCGCTGGTGCTCTCCACTGACAGAGAGCAAGGGAGCCCATCCGTGAAACCCATGCCAGCCACAGAGCTGCCTCCCAGGCTCAGACCTGGTTGGTGAAGTTGGAGAATAGATTTGGAGAGACAAACAGAAAATATATTCAGATCAAGAGTGATTACCAATCTGATAACTTAATTGGATTATCTGGTAAATTCTAAATGCCACAGTTGATTGGTGATATTGGCAAACTGGCCATGAACAAAATAAGAGTGATGAAGGTGTTGGGAAGTTATTTTGAGGATGGTTTTATAAAAATGGGAATATTTAGTCTGAAGACAAGATCTGGAAGGGATAGCCAGTAACTATCTAGTTTAACTGGTTTGATCTAGTATGACCTGTTTTGATGGTTTAACCGGTTTGAACCACTCCACAAATGCATGTCAAATCTCTTTACTTTTTCTAATTACCTACTGGAGTACACAAGAGCTTCATCAACAGTTGGTTGAGTATATCCCTCTTGAGGCTTCCCATCCATCCAAACTGTATTGTCCAAAAACCCCAGGGAGTTACTTAGTCCCAAAGGAAGCAGCCTACTCCAATGCTGCCTAAGGGAACTGGAATCTGGGCATCCTGTGACAACCACTGTTTCTCACTGCGGGACTGTGGCTGCTGGAGCTTAGACCCACACCATTCCTTGCATGCTCGTACCCAAGGATAGTCCCTGGGCAAGCACCACAGGTCACAAGCTCAGGCACCAAGGTGACAGCTCTTCTAGCCCACATTTCACCCTTAGTCTCTTCCCCAGGGTAGAAATGGGCAAGCTGTCCTCAGGAGTGCCCGGGCTGTTTCTCATTCTAGTACCTGCCACATTACAGACTATCAGGGAGAAAGAAAACCTTTTCTCTACCCTCTTATGTTCAGTCCTTGGGGGTGTGCAAATTAAACTGACAAAAGACAGATTAGCAAGAGAAAAGAAAGATTTTTATTCATGGCTGTACACAGGAGTTCACAGGGAAAAAATGTGACTCATGGTTAGAATTGCATCTTATATAACATCTTAACAGGAGATGAGAAGGGCAGAAGGGCACTAATGGAAAGACAGATGACTTTTTAAAAAGATAAATGGACGCTTAAAATAACAGATAGGAATATGATAATTTTGTGACAAGGTCTGCCTGAATGTGGTGCCAAGTTCTCACCTCTGAGAAGATTAGAGTTGTTCCTGGAGAGGGTACTGATGACCACTGAGTTTGTGGGGGAGGTTCTGCTTTTAGGTAGATACGGGATTTCAGGTTATCAAATGCCTTGAACTCAAAATAATCTTTTTTGCCAGAGCGGTATATCCTGATGCCCTTGACGACTCAGAACCAATATCTGTTTCTTCTTCCCCACCTACCTGTCCGACTCCCCGTGGGTAAGCCTGATTTGTTTTCAAACCTTTAAAAAGCTTCCCTGGTGGCGCAGTGGTTGAGAGTCCGCCTGCCGATGCAGGGGACACGGGTTCGTGCCCCGGTCCGGGAAGATCCCACGTGCCGCGGAGCGGTTGGGTCCGTGAGCCATGGCCGCTGAGCCTGCGCGTCGGGAGCCTGTGCTCCGCAGCGGGAGAGGCCACAACAGTGAGAGGCCCGCGTACCGCAAAAAATGATTCTCCCTTGACAGTTGAGGCCATCCTCCTTACACCCAGACTTTTGAGAAAGTTGCCCTCAGAGGTACCAAGATAGCTTTCTCAGCAGCTAAAGTATGACACAGAGGATGACTTCCTCTCACTAAGAAGACAACAAGGGTAAGGTATATTCCCCTGCAAAGTGCTCTGACGGTGAGCCATCTTTCCACAGAGCTACTCGACACATTTTTGACAGAATGACACCATACGGGCCCTCATATTTGGGGGCTACAGGGACAGAAGGTTCAGAAAGTGAAAGAGAGTGACAGATTTCAGTTCGATACTAAGAAGAAATTTATAATGATGAAAGCTGTTCTAAGAAAACTGGATCTAGAGTGCTTGCGAACTGTGCATACACACAGCTATGCACAGATTAGGAGGATCACAAACTAAGAAGAAGAGACGGATTATTGAACAAATGGTATTGGGGAGAATGACCATTTCTGAAGGGGAGAAAAGTTAGACTTCATTCAGACTTCACAATAAACAAAAATTCATCTGTGTTAAATACGTGCTAAATACTTTTTAAAGAATGTAAAAATATAGATTAAAATGTAAGTGATACTTAAGGTTTTTTCAGAATGGAGGAATGTGTCTATGGATAAAAACCGTAAAAAATTTCATTTATTTATTTTTTTATTTTATTTTATTTTTGGCTGTGTTGGGTCTGCGTTGCTGTGTGCAGGCTTTCTCTAGTTTTGGCAAGCAAGGGCTACTCTTTGTTGTGGTGCGTGGGCTTCTCATTGCAGTAGCTTCTCTTGTTGCAGAGCATGGGCTGTAGGCGCACAGGCTTCAGTACTTGTGGCATGCGGGCTCAGAAGTTGTGACGCATGGGCTCAGTAGTTGTGGCTTGTGGGCTCTAGAGCACAGGCTCCGTAGTTGTGGTACACAGGCTTAGTTGCTCCGCAGCATGTGGGGTCTTCCTGGACCAGGGATCGAACCTTAGTCCCCTGCATTGGTGGGTGGATTCTTTTTTTTTTTTGCAGTATGCAGGCCTCTCACTGTTGTGGCCTCTCCCATTGCGGAGCACAGGCTCCGGATGCACAGGCTCAGTGGCCATGGCTCACGGGTCCAGCCGCTCTGCGGCATGCGGGATCTTCCCAGACCGGGGCATGAACCCGTGTCCCCTGCATTGGCAGGCGGACCCTCAACCACTGCTCCACCAGGGAAGCCCGGCAGGTGGATTCTTAACTACTGTGCCACCAGGGAAGTCCCACAATAAAAGATTTCAGAGAGAAAAATACAACTCCATAAAATTAAAAATATCTTTCCATCAAAACCAACAATAACAAAAAGGCAAATTATAAATTAGGAAAGAAATATTAAAATAAGTATGAAAAATATAAAGGTTATTGTTTTAAGTCATAAAAAGTTCTTTTAAGTTAATTTTAAAAACAGTATCATCCAGCAATCCCACTCTTGGGCATATATCCAGAAAAGATGAAAATTCGAAAAGACATTTATACATGTACCCCAATGTTCATAGCAGCACTACTTAAAATAGCCAAGACATGGAAACAACCTAAATGTCCATCAGTAGATGAATGGATAAAGAAGATGTGATATATATATATACAATGGAGTATTACTCAGCCATAAAAAAGAATGAAATAATGCCATCTGCAGCAACATGGATGGACCCAGAGAATATACTAAGGGAAGCAAGTCAGACAGAGAAAGACAGATACCATATGACATCACTTATATGTGGAATCTAAAAACATGATACAAATGAACTTATTTACAAAACAGAAAGAGATTCACAGACATAGAAAACAAACTTATGGTTACCAAAAGGGAAGCGGGGCAGGGATAAATTAGGAGTTTAGGATTAACAGATACACACTACTATATATAAAATAGATAACCAACAAGGACCTACTATGTAGTACAGGGAACTATATTCAATATCTTATAATAACCTATAATGGAAAAGAATCTGAAAAAGAATATATATATATATGTGTGTGTATATTTGTATAAATGAATCACTTTGCTGTACCCCTGAAACTAACACAACATTGTAAATCAACTACACTTCAATTTAAATAAATAAATAAACAATATCACACCAATAGAAAAAATGAGCAAAGAAAAGGTAGAATTAAATCACAACAGAATGAATATCCATTGTAAGCATATGAAAAAAGACACTCAATGCCTCTAGATCAAAGAAGTAGGAAATAAAACACTGGCAAGTATAATTTTTTGATTATGAAGTTGACAGGGTGTTAGAATGACAAAGCAGGCAAACTTTTATTGAGAGAGGCTCTCTTTTTTAAAAAGAGGAGCAAGATAGGTTTTGCAGTGGTAAGCTCCCCATCTCTTGAAGAGATTTAAGAGCAACTGGGTACCAGCTCTTAGAGACAGGGCAGTGAGGATTCTAGGCTGCAGGGAGATGTTGGGGCCTGACGAGTGACAAGCAACCCCCTGCTTCTGTGGGCTTTCAGTGCTGTTCCAGAGTTGGACTGCCACACAGCTCACTTTCACAGTAGAGATCCTCCAGAAAAACAGGTTTTCCAGGACCTTACTTCCTACATTTCTATGTCAATGCCTCCAGTGCTTACAGGTAAAAACTAGAGCAAAGACGCTGTCCTTAAAGCACTGGCATAGGGGTGGGTGCGCTACCGAATTAAGGACAAGCTCAGTTGTCCAAGGTAATGTGATGCAGTATGTATCCAAAAAAAAAAAGGTCTGCCTACGTTTGTCTGGCAGCTCTTTTGTGAGTGATGAGTTATTGAATGCCACCCAGTGCAAGGGCACTCAGGAGGCCCAGTCAAGCTGGCATGGCATGACAGCTTCTTGCATTCCTCTGGGGAAACAGCCTCAGTAAGTAGCAGCTATTGCTGCAAACCAGAAACCAGTAACCAAGAGGTTCACTGCACAAAGTATTGATCCTTAATTATTGATCTTCTTTTAAAAAGAAAACTAGTCTCCCTCTCCCTGTCCTGCTTCCTCTCCCCTTCTCTCTCTTTCTCTTTCTCTCCGTTAAGACACCTACACAAGTAGGTATGTCAGGGAGAAAACATTCAAAATGGGTGCAACGCGCTCAATGAGTCCCCTCTAGGCCATCACTGAACCGCAGTGGCTGGCTGACTCACTGTTAAGCTCATCCCCAATAATGTTAACCTTTCCTCCTCCATCTCAAGGTCAACTTCACTCTTCAACTGCATCTAAAAATACTACCATTTTGAATGTCCTAGAAATTAGCTGCCACCTTGGCTACTGTGTTAATGCCAGTCCCTGTCAGATTCCCCCACCCCACCCCTGACCAAGAGGCAGAGCACACTTTTCCTTGAGCTCCAGGACAATCCAAACCCTTAAGAGTGCTGCAGATCTCAGCTGGGTAGGTGAATGCTCTATATCCCCTGTTGCAGGGCTGGGTCTATAGGGGCAGGAGGCCTCGGACCAGCCCTCTTTCTCTCTCACACATACTCAGCCCCCAGGCTCACTTCTGCTCTTAAATGTGTCAAGCAACAGACCCCAGGAGCCCCATTCAACAGAGCCAGATCGCGGTGCTACCCAACTCCTTGCTGCAAAGACCTTTAAGCAAAGAAAAGGTCTTTTAAGACCTTTAAGAAGCCCTGAGCACTGAAACTATTATGATGTTACATATCTCAATCAAAAATATTAAACAATAAAATACACATTAAAAGATTTAACAAAGTTCTGATTTTTTCCGTCTATCTTCCTTGGGTTTTCTGAGGTAAAACCGACATAAAATACATGAGTTTCAGGTGTACAACATGATGATTCAATATTTGTATATATCACAAAATGACCACCACAATAAATCTAGTTAGTTAACATCCATCCCACACAGAGTTACAAAGAAATTTTTTTCTTGTGATGAGAACTTTTAAGATCTACTCTCTCAGCAACTTTCAAATATGCAATACAGTATTATTAACTATTGTCACCATGCTGTACATTACATGCCCAGGTCTTATTTACTTTATAGCTAGAAGTTTGTACCTTTTGACTCCCTTCCCCCATTTTTCCTACCACTCCCACTTCCAGCAGCCAACAATCTATTCTCTGTATCTGTTTGTTTGTTTTTAAGATTTCACATATAAGTGATATCATACAGTATTTGTCTTTCTCTGTCTGACTTATTTCACACAACATAATGCCCTCAAGATCCCTCCGTGTTGTTGTAAATGGCAAGATTTCATTCTCTTCTATGACTAAGTAATATTCCATTGTGTGTATGTGTGTGCGTGTGTATACACACACACACACACATATATATATATATATATATATCTCTCTCACAGCTTCTTTATCCATTCATCAATTGATGGACACTTAGATTTTAACTCTTTTTTACATATATATATATTTTTCAGATTCTTTTCCTTTATAAGTTATTACAAAATATTAAGTATAGTTCCCTGTGCTTTACAGAGAGGCTAAGTCATTTGCCCAAGTCACATAGTTAGTATATAATGGAGCTGGCATCTAGACATCTCTGAACTGTCCAGGAGTCACTGACACTGGTGAAATGGAGATGGGATCTTACCACCTGGCAATCATTTTCAAATGAGAACCTGGGGCTGGAGGTCTCTCCGCCCCTTTGATCTGCAGGATGCCCTTCCTGGTCCATGGTGGGCAATCTCTCTCTGTGGGAGCAACAGATTCCACGAGGGCTGGGGGAAGTGAGGAAAAAGGGATAAGCATTTCCTGAATGTACTCATCATCTTTCCAGAGCTTTCTAGTAGGATAGCTGGTTCTTGAGAAATAGGAACTCATGCTCCAGCTGGCTCTGCGCACTGAGGTGTTCACCCAGGTGGCATCCGTGTGGCCAATAACTACTTGTTCATCCAAAGCAATAGTGGAGTCTCAGAGCTGCTAGAACCACTGGCCGGGAAGCTGCCCTTTTTCCTACTGCCCACAGCCATCCAGTTTCCTCCTGTGACTGCCAGCCCTGAGTGCCTGTTTCTTCCCTTCACAGTCATTACCAGCAGCAGGCTGGCATGGGAGATGGAGAAGGACGATGTTTGTTTCCAGCCATCAATGGTTGGACACAGGACCCGCCCCAAGCCGTGGATTCCAGGCCCAGCCCTCTCTGCTGCAAGGTGTTAGTCTGACTTGGACGGAGATGTGTCTGCACCTGCCAAGTTCAACACACAGTGGAGACAAACACAGCTCTATCCCTGAAAGGCCCCGCCTAAGGCAAAGGCAAGGCACAGGGCAGTTCATCTGGCAAACGAGGCGACTGCGGGGGTAGGGGGTGGGGGGGGGGGTACACCAGGCTCCAGGGCAGCCGGATGGAGCGGGGAGAGGGTGGCTAGAGGGCTGCACACTGAGGCTCTGGGAGAGGAGCGGCAGGCCGAGTTTCTACTGCTGCCCACCTCCTTTTTCCATCTAGATATTTTCCCTTTGGCCTTAAAATCACCCCACAAGGTTTGACTGATGTCTTTGGTTGTTGTTTTAACTGGTCCTCCTCAGAAAGGGTTTTCAGGCTTTCCAGGAGCTGGCGCAGCTTCAGAGCAAAGCAAGCTCTCCCACACACACTCCCTTCCTCACCAAGCACCAGGCCAGACCCCTGGGCTACGACTCCACCGAACACCTCCTCCCCCGCACCCAGCTTCAGCCCCTCCTCTGCCACCTTTTCACCCGGTAGAAAATGCACCACGTTTAAAAGAGATTCAGCCCAAACCAGTGGCATCCCTGGAATGTAGAAGAAATCCCTGCTAGGGCATCCAACAGCCCTGCATTATGTGTCCTGGGCAGAAAGGGAGGACAGGGCAGACCACGGTATACCACTTCTGGATGGTTCCTACCCCCATCCTATAATCAACAGCTTTGACCTCCTTGAAGAGCTCTTTACAAGTCTCCACATTAGCTGATTTGACTTTTAGCCACTGTTCTCTAATGGAGACAAATTAAAAAAAAAAACCTAGGCAACCACCCACCTGGATAGCACACACCTTGATAACAAAAAGAGTCTGTAGGGCGCATTTCTAGATTGAGTTGAAGCTGGTCTGAGACACTAAGTGACTTTACAGTTAGAGTTGAACTTCACTCATTATTACAAAATACTAGTTATACCAGTCCTGACACATCTAATACCAACTTAATGGTTGTTTATTAAACTCTCCCCAATTATGGCTTCTTATCATATCAAAGGGCTGAGAAAACACCCCCCCAGATAACCTTGGGAAGACAAAACAGGCCCAAGTATAATGGGGCTTAACAGAGACCTCAGGAAGAGAGCAAGAAAGAAGGTGAAAGCCATTCTTTAAATAAACCATGTTACTGTTTGCAGGTGACATGATACTATACATAGAAAATCCCAATGATGCCACCAGAAAACTACTAGAGCTCATCAATGAATTTGGTAAAGTTGCAGGATACAAAATTAATGCACAGAAATCTCTTTTATTCCTATACTAACAATGAAAAATCAGAAAGAGAAACTAAGGAAACAATCTCATTTACCGCTGCAACAAAAAGAATAAAATACCTAGGAATAAACCTACCTAAGGAGGCAAAAGACCTGTACTCAGAAAACTATAAGATATTGGAGAAAGAAAGAAAAGGCAACACAAACAGGTGGAGAGACATACCACATTCTTGGACTGGAAGAATCAATAATTTGAAAATGACTATACTACCCAAAGAAATCTACAGATTCAATGCAATCCCTATCAAATTACCAATGGCATTTTTCACAGCATTAGAACAGAAAATTTTACAATTTGTATGAAAACACAAAAGACCCCGAATAGCCCAAGCAATCTTGAGAAAGAAAAAAGGAGCTGGAGGAATCAGGCTCCCTGACTTTAGACTATACTACAAAGCTACAGTAATCAAGACACTATGGTACTGGCACAAAAACACAAATATAGATCAATGGAACAGGATAGAAAGCCCAGAGATAAACCCACACACCTATGGTCACCTAATCTATGACAAAGGAGGCACGAATATACAATGGAGAAAAGACAGTCTGTTCCATAAGTGATGCTGAGAACACTGGACAGCTACATGCAAAAGAATGAAATTAGAACACTCCCTATCACCACACATAAAAATAAACTCAAAATGGATTAAAGACCTAAATGTAAGGCCAGACACTATAAAACTCTCAGAGGAAAACATAGGCAGAACACTCTTTGACATAAATTGTAGCGAGATCTTTTTTGACCAACCTCCTAGAGTAATGAAAATAAAAACAGAAGTAAACAAATGGGACCTAATGAAACTTAAAAGCTTTTGCACAGCAAAGGAAACCATAAATAAGACAAAAGACAACCATCAGAATGGGAGAAAACATTTGCAAACAAGGCAACTGACAAGGGATTAATCTCCAAAATATATAAACAGCTCATGCAGCTCAATATCAAAAAAAGAAACAACCCAATCAAAAAATGGGTAGAAGACCTAAATAGACATTTCACCTAAGAAGACATACAGCCAAGAGGCACATGAAAAGATGCTCAACATCACTAATTATTAGAGAAATGCAAATCAAAACTACCATGAGGTTATTACCTCACACCAGTCAGAATGGCCATCATCAAAAAAATCTACAAACAATAAATGCTGGAGAGGGTGTGGAGAAAAGGGAACCCTCTTACACTGTTAGTGGGAATGTAGATTGATAACAGCCACTATACAGTGTGGAGGTCCCTTAAAAAACTATAAATAGAACTACCATATGACCCAGCAATCCTACTCCTGGGCATATACCCAGAGAAAACCATAACTGCAAAAGATACATGAACCCCAATGTTCACTGCAGCACTATTTACAATAGCTAGGACAAGGAAGCAACCTAAATGTCCATCAACAGAGGAATGGATAAAGATGTGGTGTATATATACAATGGAATATTACTCAGCCATAAAAAGGAATGAAATTGTGCCATTTGTAGAGATGTGGATGGACCTAGAAACTGTCATACAGAGTGAAGTCAGAAAGAGAAAAGCAAATATATGTTAATGCATATATGTGGAATCTAGAAAAATGGTACAGATGAACCTATTTGCAAAGCAGAAACAGAGACACAGATGTAGAGAACAAACATATGGACACCAAGGGGGGAAAGGGGTGTGGATGAACTGGGAGATTGGGATTGACATATATACACTATTTGATACTATGTATAAAATAGAGAACTGATAGGAACATGCTATACAGCACAGGCAACTCTACTTAATATACTCTAGTGTCCTAAATGGAGGGGATATATGTATATGTATGGCTGATTCATTTTGCTGTGCAGTAGAAGCTAACACAACATTGTAAAGCAACTATACGCCAATAAAGATTAATTTTAAAAATAAAAAATAAAATAGATAACTAATGAGAACCAACTGGATATCACAAGGAACTCTACTCAATGCTCTGTGGTGACCTAAATGGGAAGGAAATCCAAAAAGGAGGGGATATATGTATACGTATAGCTGATTCATTTTGCTGTACAGCAGAAACTAACACAACATTGTAAAGCAACTGTACTCCAATAAAAAGCAAAAAGATAAATAAACCATGGATTGAAAAAGTGCTAAAATACTAGACGTACAGAGGAGCCTGTTGTACAGTATTCAACAACTCCCTCTTTTAAGTATTATCATTCAAAATACTGTAATGTTTTGCTCTTGGACTCAGCATTATATAATTTCCATTGTAGTGACAAGTAAACTCTCATATGTACATGCTCTTTATAAGATTATAAACACAAACCCTGGTACCATACCCTCTGGGTAAGTTAAGTGATTTTAATCCCTCATATTCACCAAGCTTGATTTTTACCTTGCGCTGTCTTTAGACTTTAACAGGTGAATGGAGATGGGATGCCCCTGTGCTACCAGTGATATCTGCATTGCGATTTTACTGTGCATCAGGCACTTCACATAGTCATTTAAGGAAAAGTTCTTAGGTTTTGTTATTATCCCCATTTTACAGATGAGGCACTGAGGTTCAGGCAGACTTATGTTAACATGCCAAGGTCACAAAGCTAAAAAGTGTCCAAAGCCAAGATTTAACCAGTGGGTGGCAAACCTCAGATCCCAGCTTAATCATTATGCCATACTTCCCTAGTTTGATAGACAACTGATTCGTCAACTACTGATTTAAAATGTTAGCTCTTTGATTTAGTTTTCTGATTTAAAGGGAGTAGATATCGTTGGGGCATGCTCTCCCCCTGTTCAATAAACCTTTGCCTTTGTATTAGTTTCCTATTGCTTCTGTAACAAATTGCCTCAAACACAGTGGTTTAAAACATCAAGTACTTATTATCTTACGGTTCTGGAAGTCAGAAGTACAAAATAGGTTTCATGGGGTGAAAATCAATGTGTCACATGGTTATACTCCTTTGGGAAACTCTAGAGGAGAATCCATTTCTTGCCTTTTCCAGCTTCTAGAGGCTGCCTGCATTCCTTGGCTTGTGGCTCCATCTGCAAAGCCAGCAATGGCATCATTCCGATCTCAGCTTCTGTCATCACATCTCCTCTGACTCTCCTGTCTCCCTCTTCCACTTATAAGGATCCTGGTGATTATACTGGGCCCACTGGGTAATCCAAGATAATCTCTCCAGCTCAGGAGCCTTAATTAATCACATCTGCAAGGTCCCTTTTGCCATCAAAGATAAAATAGTCACAGGCTCTGGGGATTAGGATGTGGACATCTTTGGGGGTTGTTATTCTGCCTACCACAGCCTCTAATGGTTGTGACTGTTTCTTCCAAGGACTTCCCTTGGGCAACTGGAGTCACTTTTCCTGCAGCATAAAGAGCTGGAAGTGTCTGTTAGTGTTGCCAACTATCCTTGCCCCAGCTGAAGCGTTTCCTGGGACATGAGATTTTTAACGCTAAAACCAGGATAGTCCTGGACGAACTAGGGTGGTTGGTCACCTTATCCCAGAACAGACCTTAGCCCATTGGATTATGAAAACCCAACTCTCTTGCCTCAAGTTTGGACAAACTCTGAGGGATCATTTACACTCCAGAGTTCCCCTACGAGATTAGGCTGAGGCTGCTAATTTTGCCTAAAATTATATTCTTGACTCACTTCTCTCCCTTCCCTGTCCTGCTTTCCCCTCCCTTAGTGAATTCTACTGGGAGCAGTTCTTTAACAAACCGTACTTTGGGATGACCAGGCTAAGAAAGAAAGGTTACTATAGCTTTGTTTACATTCATTCAACAAACACTGAGTTCCTATAATGTTTCAGGATGAAAAGTTAAACAGAAGCCAATCCTAGCCTGCAGGAAGCTCACTAAAATGCAGAGACAATTGAGTAGAACCAGTACAATGTGATAAGCACTGAGAGAGGCATTCAAAAGACATCATGGAAAAGCAAAGGAAGGGTGCAGACCTCGAGGGAAAAGGTACAGGCAGGGTTGATCATTAAAGAAGCCTGGACTTTATTTTGAAAGCTACACAGAGCCATTAAAGTGGACACACATTGCAACCAATTTGTGCAGGTCAGAGGTAAAATCTCTTTGGAGGTGGACAGGGAAACATCCTCACCAACACTTGTTAGTTATCTTTTTGATAACAGCCATTCTAACAGGTGTGAGGAGATATCTCACTGTGGTTTTGATTCAAAGCTTTTTGATTAAAAAAAATGAAGACCAGTAAGTGTAGACTTGTATTTGATATTTTTAACTATATATAGTACTTTGATAAAAATCAAAATCATTTTTTAAAAGATCACTCTGCCAGAAGTGTAGAAAGAGATTTGATGAATGGGAGCACACCAGGGGATAAGACTAGAGTAAGAGACGGATGGCAAGGCTAATGCAATAATGAAGTGACCAGATTTAAGGACCTGGAGTAAGGCAGCAATGATGAGAGAGAAAGAGATGAATTTGAGAGATACTGTCAATGTATCAAATGGGATAGTTAAGGGAGAAGGAATAATCTAGGGCAAAGCTCAAGTTCTTGCTTTGAGAAACTGAGTGGGTGGAGGTGCCATTAACTGAATGAAGAACACAGAAGGAAAGGACTTTGAAGGGCAAGGAGACAGGAAGAATTGGGCCTGTGAGATTTTCATTAGGACATGTTTAAGAGGCATGTGAAAACATGTGGGCTAATATAGATTTTATAGACCCAATGATAAGGTCCCTAAGGGAAGGGGACAGGGAGAGCAAAGTTGGGGTGGGATTTACACACCCAGCCCTCTCCCTGCTTTGCTTCCTCTTCTCAATGAAGTTTTGTCCTGGGGCAGGGTGGGGGGGTGAGGGCGGATGACCAAGCCCTGAAGTCGGTACCCTAAGTTCCCATCCCCTAAACCTAGGAGGCAGCTAACACAGCTGTAGATGCCCCTGGGTGTCCTCTCATAAGAAAAGGAAATCGCTTCCCAGAAAAGCCACTTCTAGGTTCAGTTAATGGATAAAGTGTTAATTGACAACTCCCTTTGATAAGAGAAGCTGAAAATAATTCACTTCCTTCTATCCCTACAGATCAAAACTGGGGAAGTTGTCAGAAAGAAATACTCCACAAAAATGTGACAGTTTTAAACTGTTTCGGGGGTGAGTTATTTCAAAATCAAACCTCATATGCTCTTTAGGACATATCAGAGAAAAAGGAAAGGAAGAAAATATCTTCATTCTTTTACAGACATTGACATAGTACTGATACCAGAATCTGTCCATGATAATTTAAAAAAAACTCCAATATTTATAAATACACATGAAAAGTCTGAATATAATAGCAATAGAATCTAAGGATATTTTAGAAATTAATTCAAGTGGGATTTATTCCAAGAATGTAAGCACAGTACAAAATTAGGAAATCTAATACTGTATTTCTTCATATTAATGAATCAAAGGAGGAAATCATGTGATGATCATGAGAGGTTTCCAAAAAGCATAACACCCTGATTTTTCAGAAATTCAGTAAAATTAATAATAATATATACATACACAAAACCAATAACATATCCTGCTTTATGGTGAAACAAGTATTCTGATTAAAGTCTCAAACGGAATAAACATGTTAAATATAAAATAACTAAAAATTAAAATAAAGGTCATTAATATTCTAAATGAGAAAGCACGTTTCCCACTATTCGTGTATATTGTCATTGCATTCCTCAAAAACACAAGAAAATCAACTGAAAACCTATTGGAAATAATAAGCAAATTCAATAAAGTGATCGACTGCAAAATTAGTGCAGAAAATCAGTAGGTTTCTTATACACCAAGAAAAAAAATTCACTTAGAAAATACAATATAGGTTCAAGATGGCAGAGTAGAAGGACATGCGCTCACTCCCTCTTGCGAGAGCACCGGAATCACAACTAACTGCTGAACAATCATCGAAAGGAAGACAATGGATCTCACCAAAAGATACCCCACATCCAAAGACAAAGGAAAACCTGCAATGAGAAAGTAGGAGGGGCACAACCACAATAAAATCAAATCCCATAACCGCTGGCTGGGTGACTCACAAACTGGAGAACAATTATACCACAGAAGTCCACCCACTGGAGTGAAGGTTCTGAGCCCCACGTCAGGCTTCCCAACCTGGAGGTCTGACAACAGGAGGAAGAATTCCCAGAGAATCAGACTTTGAATGCTAGCGGGATTTGATTGCAGGACTTTGACAGGACTGGGTGAAACAGAGACTCCACTCTTGGAGGGCACACACAAAGTAGTGTGTGCATCAGGATCCCGGGGAAGGAGCAGTGACCCCATAGGACACTGAACCAGACCTACCTGCTAGTGTTGGAGGGTCTCCTGCACAGGCGGGGGTGGCTGTGTCTCACCATGGGGACAAGGACACTAGCAGCAGAAGTTCTGGGAAATACTCCTTGGCATGAGCCCTCCAAGAGTCAGTGGTTAGCCCCACCAAAGAGCCTGCAGGCTCCAGTGCTGGGTCGCCTCAGGCCAAACAACCAACAGGGAGGGAACTCAGACCGACCCATCAGCAGACAAGCGGATTAAAGTTTTACTGAGCTCTGCTCACCAAAGCAACACCCAGCTCTACCCACCACCAGTCCCTCCCATCAGGAAGCTTGCACAAGCCTCTTAGATAGCCTCATCCACCAGAGGGCAGACAGCAGAAGCAAGAAGAACTACAATCCTGCAGCCTGTGGAACGAAAACCACATTCACAGAAAGACAGACAAAATGAAAAGGCAGAGGACTATGTACCAGATGAAGGAACGAGGTAAAACCCCAGAAAAACAACTAAATGAAGTGGAGATAGGCAACCTTCCAGAAAAAGAATTCAGAATAACGATAGTGAAGATGATCCAGGACCTCGGAAAAAGAATGGAGGCAAAGATCGAGAAGATGCCAGAAATGTTTAACAAATTAAAGAACAAACAAACAGGATGAACAGTACAATAACTGAAATGAAAAATACACTAGAAGGAATCGATAGCAGAATAACTGAGGCAGAAGAACAGATAAGTGACCTGGAAGACAGAATGGTGGAATTCACTGCTGCAGAACAGAATAAAGAAAAAAGAATGAAAAGAAATGAAGACAGCCTAAGAGACCTCTGGGAAAACATTAAATGCACCAACATTTGCATTATAGGGGTCCCAGAAGGAGAAGAGAGAGAGAATGGACACAAGAAAATATTTGAAGAGATTATAGTTGAAAACTTCCTTAACATGGGAAAAGAAATAGCCACCCAAGTCCACGAAGTGAAGAGAGTTCCAGGCAGGATAAACCCAAAGAAAAACACACCGAGACACACAGTAATCAAATTGACAAAAATTAAAGACAAAGAAAAATTATTAAAGGCAACAAAAGAAAAACGACAAATAACATCCAAGGGAACTCCCATAAGGTTAACAGCTGATCTCTCAGCAGAAACTCTACAAGCCAGAAGGGAGTGGCAAGATGTATTTAAAGTGATGAAAGGGAAGAACCTACAACCAAGATTACTCTGCCCGGCAAGGATCTCATTCAGATTTGATGGAGAAATCAAAAGCTTTACAGACAAGCAAAACCTAAGAGAATTCAGCACCACCAAACCAGCTCTACAACGAATGCTAAAGGAACTTCTCTAAGTGGGAAACACAAGAGAAGAAAAGGACCTACAAAAACAAACCTAAAACAATTAAGAAAATGGTATTAGGAACATACATATCGGTAATTACCTTAAATGTGAATGGACTGAAGGCTCCAACCAAAAGACATAGGCTCACTGAATTGTTACAAAAACAAGACCCATATATATGCTGTCTACAAGAGACTCACTTCAGACCTAGAAACACATACAGACTGAAAGTGAGGGAATGGAAAAAGATATTCCATGCAAATGGAAATCAAAAGAAACCTGGAGTAGCAATACTCATATCAGATAAAATGGACTTTAAAATAAAGACTGTTACAAGAGATAAGGAAGGACACTACATAATGATCAAGGGATCAACCCAAGAAGAAGACATAACAATTATAAGTATATATGCACCCAAAATACAAGCACCTCAATACATAAGGCAAATGCTAACAGCTATAAAAGAGGAGATCGACAGTAACACAATAATAATGGGGGACCTTAACACCTCACTTACACCAAAGAACAGATCAGCAAGACAGAAAATTAATAAGTAAACAGAAGCTTTAAATGACACAATAGACCAGATAGACTTAATTGATATTTATAGGACACTCCACCCAGAAACAGCAGATTACACTTTCTTCTCAAGTGTGCATGGAACGTTCTCCAGGATAGATCACATCTTGGGTCACAAATCAAGCCTCAGTAAATCTAAGAAAATTAAAATCATATCAAGCATCTTTTTCAACCACAACTCTATAAGATTACAAATAAATTACAGGGGAAAAAACCGTAAAAAAACACAAACACATGGAGGCCAAACAATACGTTACTAAATAACCAAGAGATCACTGAAGAAAGCAAAGACGAAATCTAAAAATACCAAGAGACAAATGACAGCGAAAACATGACGATCCAAAACCTATGGGATGCAGCAAAAGCAGTTCTAAGAGGGAAGTTTATAGCAATACAATCCTACCTCAAGAAACAAGAATCATCTCAAATAAACAATCTAATCTTACACCTAAAGGAACTAGAGAAAGAAGAACAAACAAAACCCAAAGTTAGTAGAAGGAAAGAAATCACAGAGACCAGAGCAGAAGACTTCAGAAGCCTCCGCCAAAGAGCGAAAAGAAGCTTGGAGCTTAGGTTAATATCAGAGATGCACATGACCTGGGGAATCTGCCTGTGATGCCAATTGAGCCTCAGAAAGGCAGCGTGACCACAAAAGTGCCGAACAGAGAGAAGGCTCGGCTGGACAAGCAGTTGGAGTGAGAATAAAAACGACCAGATCACAGGGCCAGACCCTGCACGATCCACATGACATTGGTCTAATCCAGTTATCACCCATTGAAAACAGTTTATTCAAGCTACTTTGTGAAGTTTCAGAGGATAAGAAGAGGCTACAGCAGTGTGTTCACCAGGAAGGACATAGATTGACACTCATTGGAGGTTACATTCACTAAATCTCCTACAATCTGAAGGTGAATGACATCATCCTTGGTTCTACTCAAGAGACAGGATTCCAAGCCCAGGAGGCAGTGAGTACTGGTGGAGAGAGAACACATCTTTTTGTTTGGGACTCTGATAAGACTTTGGCTTTGATTTTGTTTTGCCCTCTCTCTTCCCAGCTTTGTGACCTTGCACGTGAGCAAGAATGCCCATTTCCTCACTCTCTTGTCAACTCTCCATTGTATCATTTTTTGGCCTCATTATAAGCCAAATTAGGTAGAAAAAGTAAACAAATAAAATAAATAAATAAAAAGAAGAGCATCAAAAATAGGGCATGGATTACAAGCATGTTAACAGGTAGAAATGTGTAATAAGAGACTTTGAGGTATTATAATTAATAGCTTAATATTCAATAGACTTTTTGGTAAAGTTGTTTAAACTTATAGAGCATTATTTTGTATGTATGCATAGTAATAGCCATTTGCAGTCGCCAATAATTAGGTCATTTAAATGACCAAATTACATAATTCCCATAGGCTGTCTTTACAGAAGGAAGTGGTTTTTTTGGAAGTTTTATTTTTCTATGTTGAAAGTGATAAAATGTTCATATATGTTTTTTTAAAAGTGATACACAAGAAGTAGGTGGACTGTCGACATTTTTCCTGAAGAATTAAAATGATCTGCAGATCAAAAAGATTGAGAACTCTTGAGAAAATAAAGGAGCAGATAAAGCAGCTAAAGATACAGTCAATTTCCTCCCAGCCCATTCTAGGCCACAGACTCTCTTTGACACCATCACCCACATTTATATTGTGTTACATACACATCTAGATGACACATACAACAAACAAGATATAGAAGGAAAGGTACTTGGAGACACAAATGACTCATTCTCAGCTCTTTTTTTAAAAAATTTATTTATTTTTGGCTGCGTTGGATCTTTGTTGCTGCGTGTAGGCTTTTCCTAGCTGCGGTGCACAGGCTTCTCTTTGCAGTGGCTTCTCTTGTTGCAGAGCATGGGCTCTAGGCTTGCGGGCTTCAGTAGTTGTGGCTCGAGGGCTCTAGAGTGCAGGCTCAGTAGTTGTGCCGCACGGGCTTAGGGGACAGAGGTTCGAGCCCTGGTCCAGGAAGGTCCCACATGCTGCAGAGCAACTAAGCCCATGCGCCACAACTATTGAGCCCGCATGCTACAACTACTGAAGCCCGCTCGCCTAGAGCCAGTGCTCCGCAACAAGAGAAGCCACTGCAATGAGAAGCCCATGCACCACAATGAAGGGTAGCCCCCACTCACTGCAGCTAGAAAAAGCCTGCACGCAGCAACAAAGACCCAATACAGCCAAAAATAAATATATTTTTTTAAAAAGAAAAAATTAAAAAAAAGAAAAAAAGGGAGAGGACTCAAATCAATAAAATTAGAAATGAAAAAGGAGAAGTTACAACAGACACCACAGAAATACAAAGCATCAGAAGACACTACTACAAGCAACTCTATGCCAATAAAATGGACAACCTGAAAGAAATGGACAACCTGGAAAAAACGGACAGATTCTTAGAAAGGTATAACCTTCCCAGACTGAACCAGAAAAATATAGAAAATATGAACAGACCAATCACAAGTAATGAAATTGAAACTGTGATTAAAAATCTTCCAACAAACAAAAGCCCAGGACCAGATGGCTTCACAGGTGAATTCTATCAAACATTTAGAGAAGAGCTAACACCCATCCTTCTCAAACTCTTACAAATAATTACAGAGGAAGGAACACTCCCAAACTCATTGTATGAGGCCACCATCACCCTGATACCAAAACTAGACAAAGATACCACAGAAAAAGAAAATTACAGACCAGTATCACTGATGAATACAGATGCAAAATCCTCAACAAAATACTAGCAAACAGAATCCAACAACACATTAAAAGGATCATACACCATGATCATGTGGGATTTATCCCAGGGATTCAAGGATTCTTCAATATATGAAAATCAACCAATGTGATACACCATATTAACAAACTGAAAAATAAAAAACATGATCATCTCAATAGATGCAGAAAAAGCTTTTCACAAAATTCAACACCCATTTATGATAAAAACTCTCCAGAGAGTGGGCACAGAGGGAACCTACCTCAACATAATAAAGGCCATATACAACAAACCCACAGCCAACATCATTCTCAGTGGTGAAAAACTGAAAGCATTTCCTCTAAGATCAGGAACAAGGCAAGAATGTCCACTCTCTTCACTATTATTCAACAGAGTTTTGGAAGTCCTAGCCATGGCAATCAGAAAAGAAAAAAATCAAAGGAGTACAAATTGGAAAAGAAGTAAAACAGTCACTGTTTTCAGATGACATGATACTATACATAGATAATACTAAAGATGCCACCAGATAAGTACTAGAGCTAATTAATGAATTTAGTAAAGTTGTAGGATTCAAAATTAATACACAGAAATCTCTTGCATTCCTATACACTAGCAACGAAAGATCAGAAAGAGAAATTAAGGAAACAATTCTATTCACCATTGCAACAAAAAGAATAAAATACCTAGGAATAAACCTACCTAAGGAGGTAAAAGACCTGTACTCAGAAAACTATAAGACACTGATAAAAGAAATCAAAGATGACACAAACAGATGGAGAGATATACCATGTTCTTGGATTGGAAGAATCAACAGTGTGAAAAGGACTATACTTCCCAAAGCAATATACAGATTCAATGCAATCCCTATCAAATCACCAATGGCATTTTTTACAGAACTAGAACAAAAAAATCTTAAAATTTGTATGGAGACACAAAAGACCCCGAATAGCCAAAGCAATCTTGAGAGGGAAAAATGGAGCTGGAAGAATCAGACTCCCTGACTTTGGGCTATACTACAAAGCTACAGTAATCAAGACAATATGGTACTGGCACAAAAACAGAAATGCAGATCAACAGAATCAGATAGAAAGCCCAGAGGTAAACCCACACATCTATGGTCAACTAATCTCTGACAAAGGAGGCAAAAATATACAATGGAGAAAAGACAGTCTCTTCAATAAGTGGTGCTGGGAAGACTGGACAGCTACATGTAAAAGAATGAAATTAGAACACTCCCTAACACCATACACAAAATAAACTCAAAATGGATTAAAGACCTAAATGCAAGACCAGACACTATAAAACTGTTAGTGGAAAACATAGGAAACATTTTGACATAAATCACAGCAAGATCTTTTTTGACCCACCTCCCAGAGTAATGGAAATAAAAACAAAAATAGATAAATGGGACCTAATGAAATTTAAAAGCTTTTGCACAGCAAAGGAACTAAAAACAAGTCAAAAAGACAACCCTCAGAATGGGAGAAAATATTTGCAAACGAATCAACGGACAAAGGATTAATCTCCAAAATATACAAACAGTTCATGCAGCTCAATATTAAAAAAACAAGCAGCCCAATAAAAAAATGGTCAGAAAACCTAAATAGACATTTCTCCAAGGAAGACATACAGATGGCCAAGAGGCATATGAAAAGATGCTCAACATCACTGATTATTAGAGAAATGCAAATCAAAACTACAATGAGGTATCACCTCACACCGGTTAGAATGGGCATCATCAAAAAATCTACAAACAATAAATGCTGGAGAGGGTGTGGAGTAAAGGGAACCCTCTTGCACTGTTGGTAGGAATGTAAATTGATACAGCCACTGTGGAGAACAGTCTGGAGGTTCCTTAAAAAACTAAAAATCACCATATGACCCAGCAATCCCACTACTGGGCATACACCCTGAGAAAACCATAATTCAAAAAGACACATGCACCCCAATGTTCACTGCAGCACTATTTACAACAGCCACGTCATGGAAGCAACCTAAATGCCCATCAACAGATAAATGGATAAAGAAGATGTGGTATATATATACAATGGAATATTACTCAGCCATAAAAAGAAATGAAATTGGGTCATTTGTAGAGACGTGGATGGACCTAGAGTCTGTCATACAGAGTGAAGTAAGTCAGAAAGAGAAAAATATCGTATATTAACTCATATATGTGGAATCTAGAAAAATGGTACAGATGAACAGGTCTGCAAGGCAGAAATGGAAACACACATGTAGAGAACAAATGTATGGACACCAAGAGGGGAAAGCAGAGGCAGGGGTTGGTGGGATGAATTGGGAGACTGAGACTGACATACACTAATATGAATAAAATAGATAACTAATAAGAGCCTGCTGTATATCCCCATATCTCCTCCCTCTTCGTCTCCCTCCCACCTTCCCTATGCCACCCCTCTAGGTGGTCACAAAGCACCAAACTGATCTCCCTGTGCTATGTATACGTATAGCTGATTCACTTTGTTATGAAGTAGAAACTAACACACCATTGCAAAGCAATTATACTCCAATAAAGATGTTTTAAAAAAAAAAGAACCTGCTGTATAATAATAAAATTCAAAAAAAGAAAATACAATGTATAAACAGATTTCACTCACATTAATATAAGGTACATATGAATAAATTCCACAAACTGGTACATGACCTATGAGATTAAAACTATAAAACTGTACTAAAGGATCTAAGAGAACATACGAATTATGGAGAGAGATGCTATGTCCTTGGATAGGAAGATTAAAAATGTAAAAATGTCACTTCTGTAAATCTATAAATTGAACTGTCAATCAAAATGCCTCGGTAACTTTTCTAGAAACTTGATAAAAATGATTCTAAAGTTCATCTGGGAAAACAACTGTGTAAGAATAGCCAGAATATTCAAAAAATGACAGTAATTAATGAGGATTCATTCTGTCATATTAAATGTGCTATGAATCTATAGTTATTAAACAATGATAATGGAAACAAAAGAGGGCTGTATATTTAAAGGATGGAATTTCAAATCAGTGAGGCACTAAGGAAAATAAATGTATATATCTGCCTTTCTTCTTACATAAAAACAATCTTTTTCCTAAGTCTGCTCCCTAATAAATCATTTCACATGAATCCTCAACTCAGAGTCTGCTACTGGAGAATCCAATCGAAACTGCACCACCTTATTTAATTTTCAAATACAAATGTATGAGGCAGGTTTTATTCTATTTTACAAATAAAGAAAACTGAAATTTAGAAACTTAAGAAATGTGCCCAAGTTAAGTAGAAGACCTGGGAATAAAAGCCAGGTCGGGGAGGTTCCAAAGCTTATTTCTTCAGCCACCTTAGAGATCTGTTCCCATCCCAGTCTCTCACTGGTCCCACAAGGTCGAGGACTGGGACAGCTATTCTGAAAGTTTACCCCAGTGAGTCACATCTGTAAGGCTGGCACGTCATGGACAAAGACAGGTCTTTGCCTAACCACTGCCCCGAGAGTCACAAGATAATTGCAAATAAAATACCTGAAACATTTGCAAATTCTGCTCACTATCAAGCGTCCTACCACCATATCACACCATTTTCAAAAAGCACCACTTCTGAAATTCTATCTCTGACCACACATTCTATGCCTGAGAATGTCAGGTGTATTCAACTGAAAATATTTCTAATTGTCCTCTTTGCCTACCCCCACTCACCCAGTGAGTCACCATTGAGCAAACGGGACAAATCCGGAGTTACTGACTCCACGCAATAGTTACAGTAGATTAGTTACCTTCCAAGAAGTCTTTAAAGCTTATACCAAGCCTTCTCGTATGTACACACCCCTAACAGTGCACCAGTCACACTAGTTTCTAAGGCTCTTTCTCCTTGTTTACTTATGGACTCTCTGAAAACAGAAACTAATTCATATTCCTAAAACCTGTGAAGGTGCCTGGCATTTGGTAGGTATTTAATGTTTGTTGAATGAATGAATGAATGAACAATGATACATAAATGGATAAAGGCGTTACTCTTCAGACTAGAACAGAAGACAAATCCCAGAGAGGACACTGGTAGGCTGAGTGTGGGTACAGCCATTTGCCTTCCCTAACGTACCTTTTCGTTCATAGCAGAGTCTGGGGGATCTTGGTTAGACTGACTTAAAGTGGGGTGGCCACGGTGAATCTGGCCCAGGTAACATACTCTGAACATAATTTACATCCATCCCATTGGTCATTCAGGGTTGCAGCCAACAGAGGAAATAATGTTGTGCTGAGAGGAAAAACAAATTAAAAGGAAACAAAGCTTAAGCATGCAGCCTAGCTGCAAGCCAAGAATACTTCCTTCTTAAACAGGAAGCTGGAGCAATGAGCATGACCCTAACCTTTGGAGGCTGCAGATGCTATATCAGAGTGGCCATCTGGAAGGAGAGTTCTCCATTCCAAGCTCTGCTGTCAGTCAGAGGAGGCCACAGAGTTCAACCAGAAGCTGGGAGAGAATTATTATTGAGCCTCTAGGAGAAATTCAACATTACAATTACAGAAAGTATTACTATTATTTAATCTTAAGAGGTCTAACACTGTCCTACGCCATTATTAGTCCTTTGAGAAACACAGTCGTCCTTTGCTAATAATAACCTAAGACATTTGTGGAATTAATATATTCTGTTCACATTTTATCTGCATAAAATTCCCCAAGAAATTCATTAACCAGGATTTTTATTATAGCAAAGTAACTCATATTTAAAAAAATAAACTCAGGTAAAGATGACCCCTAGATCTTTCTCTATAACCTGGGAAGCAGGTAACAACTTAAGATGGTCTCAAAAGATCCTACTTTATAACTAATCTAAATCCCTTGTATCAGATAGAAAGCATTTTGGAGCAGGTTCAAGCCCCAAACTACCAGAGTCCTCTCACTTTGTCTGCAGTAGAAATTGAGATAAGTCTATGCCTAAATCAATGTAAACATGACTAGAGATGTATAAGGCTCTTTTTGTGTGTATAAACACACACACACACTCTCTCTCTCTTTCTATCACCGTAATATTGTCAATTTGTTCTAAAGGGTTTTTTCTTCTAAAAAAACCCTTTTCTCTTTTTTCTTCAGCTACTACTGGATCCTTTAACTTTATAGGTATTTTCCAATTCACTGATCAGCATAAATCTCCCCTAAACCCAGGACGAGTTCTCCGTAAACCTGTAACTACAAAACCTGACACTGAAGAATATACCAAACCATTCACTACCGCCACAAATACAAAAGGAGAGGCAAGATAACCGGAGATTTACTGAATCAGGATTTTTTTTTAAATCAATGCTTTAGAAGCATGGAAAATATTGGGTTGGCCAAAAAGTTCGTTCGGTTAAGGAATACATTGTTCAATAAAGTTCTTGGTGAAACTGAAAAATGTGTCTACTTAAAACCCAACAAACTTTCTGGCCAACCCAATATTTACTCACACCAACCATCAACTCTAAGTGTCTTCTTCTACCTCCATGCCCCAGAACATGAGACGTCACCATAAATGAAATCCTGGTCTTGTATTTCCTGCCTTATACGAGCACTGACTTATTTTTTTTTTTCTACTACTACTTTCACTGAACAATTTTGGGTCCATCCTTGCTTCTTGAGATATAAAAATGAGTAAGACACACTCCTTGAGCTCCAGAAAACAGTCAAAAGGGGAAGAATGGACATGCAAATAAAAAGATTAAAAGCTGCACTATGAAAAGAAACAATAAATACCATTACTGAGTATTTACAATATGCTGCTCATGGAACTAAACATATCTCCTGCAGCCTTCCACCACAGTCCTATGACGTAGACCCTGGGATTATTCCCATCTGACAGATGAGGGGACTGAGGCTTAGAGAGACCAGTCACATACTCAAGAGTCCTATAACTAGGTAGTGGGAAGATAGAAGAGGCAGCTCAGCCTAGGTAATGCACAAAAGACTTCAAGGAGCAGGAAGTCCCCAGGTTAAGCCTTGAAGAATGAGTAGGAGAAAGAATATATATATATATATATATATATATATATATATCAATTTGCTGTACACCTGAAATTAACACAACACTATAAATCAACTACACTTCAATTTTTTTTAAAAAAAAAAGGATGAGTAGGAGGCTTCTGGGTCAAAAACTGTCTGGCTAGGAATTTTAAATAGACAATGTTGCAGGAGGTTGAATTTCTAAAAGAGCTTTTAGAGTCAGCAACTGGAATTTCTTTTTGGTTTGTTTTCCTGTTTAGCCAAAACAAAGCAACAAGATTGTTAAAAAATTGAATGATGTGAAATAGAGTACACAGAGAAGACCCTTTTCTAACCTCCCTCCACCCCACTTGACCTTCCTCTCTTCCTAAGATGTTACAATCAGAGATTCATTCTTCTGGGTTAAGGTGTCTTGTCTGCTCTCTGGCAGTTCCCTATTAAAAGCACAGATTAGACACATGCTAGTTATTACCCATTAACACTCTAGCATGAACCAGTATATCAGATCAATGCTATCCCTGGGGTTCCATTGCCAGTTACTACCTGGGTGACCTTGGGCAATTCCCTGAACTATAAAACGGGAATGATTTATCTACCTGATAGGGTTGTTGCCAGGATAGGAGATGATACATGCAAAGCGCTTAATACAGTGCCTAGCACATTGTCAGCACTCAATAAATGTTAGCTAATCTAATAATTAACAAGACCCTGAGGAAGGGTGGATTAGAGGGGAAGTGTCTAGATGAAGGGAAGGCCAGCAGGGGCAGGTTTGGAAGAGACCATCACTGTCTCCAGAGACTTAGCTCCAGAGAGACATAGGGGAACAAGAAGTCAGTGACTGCGCGAGGGGAGATCTGAGGGTCCCATGCCTGGTAAGCTACTGGTTAAGTCTCATATGGTTACACACTGGTTTCCCCATGAAACTTAACAGTCTTATTCATCACTGTATCCTCAGCACCCAGTGCCTCCTAAGTGCTCAATAAGTGATTGTTGAATGACTAAATGACTGAATGAGGAATTACCTTTTGTATTTAAAAAGACACATAACATATAGAACAAAGGCAGGAGGGACACACTCTAAAATGTCCATTGTAGTTACATTCACAAGATTACACATGATTGTTTTTTCCTTTGTACTTCTCTGTTTTGTTTTGTTTCAAATTTTCTGCATCAATCTTTAGTTTTATAATTTGGAGAGGGGGAAAATTCAGATAGTCTTTGGTTTTCCAGACTATCCAAGGTTAGATTGCTCATACTTTTCCCTCATAAAGGAGGGAACTTGATGATACAGAGCTTCTCAAACTCTAATGTGCTTCAGATCACCTGGAATCTGGTTAAAATGTAGATTCAAATTCAGCAGGTGTGGGGCAGTGCCTGAGAGTCTGCATTTCTAACAAGCTCCCAGGGAATGCTGCTAGTGTTGGTGTGTGTACCACACTGTGATAAGGCAGGTAACAGTCTAATGTAAAATAAACCCCAACCTAAACATATATACAGAGAAAACAAAAGCAGGAAGAGAAGATGTGCCCACAGCAGACGGCATCTCATCCTGAAGCCAATGCGATTTCAGGACATTTATCTCTTAGATTGTGCATTTCAGAATTCTATTTTGCTCACTTGGTCTACTTGGAGGCTGTATTGTTCAAAAGAAGGGATTAGAGTCTACGAAAGCCCTGGGGATACTCATATTTTCTCAACAAAAGGAAGGGCTGTGGCACACCTGGCTCATTTGTTCACTCTGTCTTCCATTAAACACCACCACTGTTGCTGTCAGTCGAGTTCTCTTTAGATTAATGTCTCCAAAATTAATTTTGTGTTCAATAAACCTCCATAAATATGTTTGTTCAGCAGACCGAATTGGACCCTTAGTTTTAACTAAGGCTAGAAGAGCAGCCACACGACACTCGTCCCCATTCACACGCTGTCGGCCCTGCTCTTTCATTAGTCACTGTCACCAGTGGTGTTCACTGGTCCCTGCTAAGCTCCTCCATATAATAAAATGTTGCTTCTATTGAAATATAATCCTCCCAGAGCACAGAGGCATTTTAGAAATTGGCTGAAGAGGATTACAAAGCATTGGAGAAGAAAATAAGGAAAAGTGGAAGCAACCCTTAATTTAAGGTTTTCTGACAGCAGGCACCAAATCTTCACTTTTTTTTTAACCCTCATTTTCTCATAGAAATTTTCATACACTCCCCTCTCACCAACCTTGTCCCATTCCACCCCCACAGTCTGTTCCCTAATCCTAATATTACAGACTTCCGAGTTGGTTCAAACTCCACATTTTCCATACAAGGAGTCTGAAGCCCAGGAAGGTTGGACAACTTTCCCAAACCCTCGTTTTTGCCCCATACACCAGGGCTCCCTCCAGGACCTCAAGCTGTGGTCTTAAATTGCTTGAGACCATAGACTCAGGAGTGAACAAACCAGGTTTGTTGTTGTCCTGCCATCAGGGTGTTCCTGGTAAGCAGCTTCAAAAGTCAAATGGTGCTTTAATAATAATAATAATAATAAGTGGCCCTGGATTTTATAATTTTTAATTATAGAAAGTTTCAAACATACACAAAAGTAGAGAGAACAGCATGATCAATCTCCATGTACCTGTCATACAGTTTCAATGATTACTGACATTTGATCATTCTTGTTTCATCTATTTCCCATTTTACCATTTATTTATTTTTGTTTAAGCAATCGTTTTTAACACGTTGGGTGGTTTTTTACTGCTATGTCTCCAAATGATATAACAGTATTTGCTGTTATCTCCAGATTTAGATATCACCAATTTTAAATATCACCTACTGATTTCCTGTTAAGGCAAATCAAGATAGAGCTGTATTTCCCAGCCCCGCATCTTACCCTCTCTGATTCAGTTTCTCCAAAGACTAAATTTTAGGTCTCCTGCAGAAATGGGATGAGAATCTAATACCTAACTTCTTCATACAACGACTTTCAAATAACTACTGTCTCCAGTGCCCCACCTCACCCAGCACTTCTTTTTTTTTTTTGGCGTAACCACAATCGCTGGCAAAACCACAGTCGCTGGCAAAACCACAGTCGCTTGCAGGCCCCCAGCAGTGGAAGCACGGAGCCCTAACCACTGGACAGCCAGAGAATTCCTCTCACCCAGCATTTTAAAGCTCCTGTGCTCTCCGTATCTGAGCCTTTCCTGTATACTGCGTGACAAAAGCAAGAAGTAGAGCCTGTGTTCAAACTCACACGCACACTCACAGGCACACTCATACACACGATCACACATACCTTGCAACCACTCAGTTTTGAGCTTCATCCTCTTAGCGAAGCCATGAACCGTTTTTCCCTCCTCTCTCTGACTTGATGTGTGATTCAGGGTTCCAAATGCTTTATAATTCCCTATTTCTTGTTCTCCCTGTTGATTTTGGATAATATCTGGAGAAAGGCTCTGGGAAACACCTTTACTTCATTGTCTTCCAGAATATTCTACTGACCAAGATTTGAAACTGGCTCCCTCACTTATTAGTTATGTCATTTTGAGTGAGAGACTTATCTTTTTTTGAATCTCAGTTTTCTCAACTTTCCTAATAATCTTCTCTTCCTAGGATATATGGATTGAATGAGCACGATGCCTGGAACACACGAGAGTCCTGTTATATCAAGAGATGGATAATGGGGAACTCCCTGGAGGTCCAGTGGTTAAGACTGCGCACTTCCACTGCAGGGGGCGCGCGGGTTCGATCCCTGGTCAGGGAACTAAGATCCTGCACGCCACACGGCGCAGCCAAAAAAACGAGAGATAGAGAGAAAGAGAGAGAGAGAGAGAGAGAGATGGATATGGCTGGCACAAAAAGTGCTAGAACTTCTGGGGAGGGGGGTGGCTGGAGAGGAGAGCAGGTCCCAGCGGTAACTTGATACCCTGCTGGGCACCTCCACCTGCATTCCTAACTCAGCTCATTGCCCAAAGGCCATCCAGGAGCTGGTGGGGCAGGCAGAAGTGATCATCCCCATGGTGGAGCATCCCACTACCCTGAGGAAGAAACTAGAGGTCAAAACTCATGGTCATCCTCACAGATTTGAAATACTGCATTCCACTTTAGTGTTTAATTTGTGTATCTATAAAATTATGGTTTGGTTCAGCAATCCCACTTCTACAAATCTATCCCAAAGACACACTGGCAAAAATAAGAAATGACGTGTTCATATGACTATTTGCTGCAATGTTATCTATAATAGTAGAAAACTAGAAAAAAATTTAAATGCCCATCAGTAGAAAAATGATTGAATAAAGTATGGTATATCCACATAATGTAGTGTTATACATCTGTCAAAATAAGATATGCATATGTATACAAACACATATTTTAAAACAGAAGAATGAACCATACAACTCTTTAAATGGTTACCTATAAACCCAGGGGAATAGAGAAGATAAAATCCAGGCTTCTCTGAATATATACAGTTTTGAGGATTTTACTTGACACCATGCAAATTATTTACATAATTAAAAAATGAAATTAAAATTTTAAAATGCAATCTCTAAAATCAAAAGCAAAATTAAACAAGGGAACACAGATATATATAGCCTTTGGTAGCCTAGTCCCAAGGGAAAGTACTCTAAGAGATTCTAAAATTAATAATCTGTACATCCCTAGAAATATATGTCTTAAAGACAAAACTGCAAAATTCTTAAGTTGTTTTCAGTAATCACATTGTTGATGAGAGTGTTGGTATTATTATCCAAGAGTTTGTTGGATGTGTTTTGTTTTTTTTTTAAATGTGCACTTGTGATGGTGTCACTGAGAATAAGGCTGCTCAGTGTGAGGAAAAAGAGACACAAATGTCAGATCAGTGAGGTTTGCTCTATAATCCTAAATCTGAATTGACAGTATCAATGCAAACAAGGTTTTTTTACTTCTTTCGGTTTTTATCATTCTTTTAACGTTTAATTTTGAAATAATTATAGATTCACAGGAAGTTGCAAAAATAGAGAGGTCCTGTGAACCCTTCTAGCTTCCCCTAATGGTTACTTGCCATTTATAACTATAGTACAATATCAAAACCAGGAAACTGACATTGGTACAAAATGTGTATATAGTTCTATGTCATTTTATCACATGTATGAATTTTTGTAACCAGCACTGCAATCAAAGTACAGAATTACTGTCACCACAAAAATCTCCCTCATGTTAATCCTTCATGATCACACCTACCTCCTCCCATTCATCATCCCTAACCCCTGGCAACCACTAATTTGTTTTCCATACGTATAATTTTATAATTTCAAGAATGTTATATAAATGGAATCATGCAGTATGTGACCTTTTGAGATTGGCTTTTTTCATTCAGCATAATGCCTTTGAGATCCATCCAAGTTGTATCATTTTTTGTTCCTTTTTATTGATGGGTAGTATTCCAATGGTATGGATGTACCCCAGTTTGTTTAGGCATTCACCCACTGAAAAATATTTTGTTTCCTCTTTTCGGCTATTACAAATAAAGCTGCTATGAATGTTCACATTATGGTTTTTGTACAGACATAAGATTCAGTTCTCTGAAGTAAATAGTCAGGAGTATGGTTGCTGGGTTGTTCTATAAGTGTACGTTTCATTTGTAAGAATCTGCCAAACGATTTTTTCATTGTGGTTGTGCCATTTTAAATTCCCACCAGCAATTTATGAGAGAACCCGTTTCTCTGCATCCTTGTCAGTGTCTGGTATAGTCACTATTTTTTACTTTAGCTATTCAAAAATAAGATAGTGATATCTCTCTGTAGTCTTAATTTGCATTTCCCTAGTGGCTAGTGATATTGAATATCTTTTCATGTGCCTATTTGCCATCTGTATATACCTTTTAGTGAAATATCTCTTCATGCCTTTTGCCCATTTTCTAATTGGATTGTGTTTTTTTACCATTGGGTGTTGAGACTTCTTTATATATCCTTGATTCATGTCCTTTGTCATATATATTGCTTACAAACTTTTCTCCAGGTATACAGCTTGTCTTTTCATCCTCTTAACAGGATCTTCTGCAGAGCAAAAGTTTAAATTTTGGTGAAGTCCAATTTATCAATTTCTTTCTTTTATGAATCATGTTAGGTATTTTGTCTAAGAACTTTTCACCAAGCTACAGGTCCCAAATATTTTCTCCTAAAAATGTTATAGTTTACCCATATAGTAAGTCTTAAAATCAGGTGGATTGATTTCTCTCGCTTTTTTAAAAGACTGTTTTAGCTATTCTTATTCTTTTACCTTTCTATATAAATTTTAGAATAAACTTGTCTATTTCTACAAAAAAATCTTGCTGGGATTTTAAGTGGAATTGTGTTGAATTACAGATCAATTTGGGAAGAAATTACATTTTCTATGTTTAGTCTTTCAATCCATGAACATGGTATATCTCTCCATTTATTTAGATCTTCAATTTCTTTCATTAACATTTTGTAGTTTTCAACATACAACTCCTGTGTAAGTTCTGTTGGATTTATACCTAAATATTTCTTTTTTTTAAGTGATCATAAATGGTATGTTTATTATTTCAGTTTCCATGCGTTCATTGCTAGTGTATAGTGATACAATTCAGTTTTTTATGTTGATCTTTTATCCTGCAACTTTACTGAGCTCATGTATTCTAGAAGTTTTTTTGTAGATTTATGGAGATTTTCTATACAGGCCATCATGTCATCTGCAAATACTTTTATTCTTTTCAATCTATATGCCTTTTATTTCCTTTTCTTGCCTTACTACACTGACTAGGACCTTCAAGTACTATGCTGAATAAGAGTGGTGAGAGTACCAGGTGAGGGTGGAGGTCTAGGCTCCCCACTCAGCCTCTGTTGATGAGGATGAGGAAAAGCCATGTTTAGTTTAACTGAATGAGATGATAATCTGTAATAATTATCAAAACATTTTTCTAGGGACTTCCCTGGTGGTCCAGTGGTTAAGAATCCACACTTCTACTACTGGGGCTGTGGTTCAATCCCTGCTCAGGGAACTGGGATCCCACACACCATGCATGCGGCCAAAAGAAAAAAAAAAATTCTGTCCTTCCAGGTTATACCTTTTGTGATACTTTGGCTAAAGAGAGAAATTTTTTCTTGCCCTATTTTTGCCTTTACCCATTGATATTTATGGATTGCCAGCTTCTGGACAGCTGTACTGGGTTGCAGCCAGTCTGGGATATAAGGAGGCAAACAGAAAACCCAGGGAACTAACAACTGTGTGGTTCCTCAAGTTCTGAAGTCTCTGGCTGATCCACCTCTTCCCTACATGTTTCAGAACTTTCTTTTTTTCTTTAAATTTATTTTTGGCTGTACGGGTCTTCGCTGCTGTGCATGGGCTTTTTCTAGTTGTGGCAAACGGGAGCTACCCTGCATTGCGGTGCGCAGGCTTCTCATTGTGGTGGCTTCTCTTGCTGTGGAGCATGGACTCTAGGCATGCAGGCTTCAGTAGTTGCAGCACATGGGCTCAGTAGTTGTGTCACATGGGCCCTAGAGTGCATGGGCTTCAGTAGTTGCGGCATATGGGCTCTATAGTTGTGGTATGTGGGCTCTAGGGTGCAAGGGCTTCAGTAGTTGTGGCTTGTGGGCTCTAGAGTGCAGGCTCAGTAACTGTGGCGCACGGGCTTAGTTGCTCCGCAGCATGTGGGATCTTCCCAGACCAGGGATCGAACCCATGTCCCCTGCACTGGCAGACAGATTCTTAACCACTGCGCCACCAGGGAAGTCCCAAGTTGCCTCCTTTTAAACTTGGTCTTTGTTCTCTGACATCAGGATTACCCAGTAGAAGTGCAGAAAGTTAGGCACCAAGGATCTAGACATGGCTGCCAAATGCCACCTCCTTCTCTGGAACTTCCTATTGCCAGCCCTGTCCTCTCATCATATCACTTATATACCTTAGTGTGATTTTCTATTTATTCTACCTATAATACAGACAAGCTGGGAAGCCCTTTACCCCTTGGAGATCTGGCTTGGACACTGCCAATTCCACAGCCTTTGAAAGTCTGGAGTTTTCCCATGAATTCTGCTAATTTCTAAGGACTAATAAAAAGAAGACATCATTCTGAGGGTGTGACACAGATGGGAGAAAGTGTACACATCTTCAGCACACAGCTCCATGAGCTTTCGCACACTGAATACACCTGTGAAACCAGTACCCAGGTCAGGAAGCAACTTATTCCTACTGCTAGTGATTAGCAGAGCTGAGATTCAACACAGCTGTCTGGCTCCAGAGCCATAGTCCAGAACCACTAAGTTGTGCTGCCAAAAATATGGAGACCGGAGAAGGAGTCTGAATCAAAGTTCTGGAAGAATCACCTCCACGTGGTTCTTTGTATGTAACTTCTATGTGCTCTTTTGTTTATATCTTCCCACTTGCCTCTCAGAACCCAGGGAGAGAGTGTGAGGCTCAGAGCCAGGAAGGGGCTAGCCCAAGGGCCACAGCTGGAAGGGCAAATTAGGGTTTGAGCCCAGACTAAATCAATGTCCTCTCATTTTACATGGGGGAAACTGAGGCCAGGAGGGGCTGACTTACACTGCCCCTCCCTCCAGTAAACCCGGCACAGGGTTTTGCTCATGGATGGGGTTAATGTGTCCTTAGAGTCCATGTCTGGACTGGATGATGAGGCACTTGACCCTTCAGACTCCCTGGTAGAGCCTGGGACCTTGGCTGCACTTGTGCTGGTGACAGGAGATCACCAGAGACTCAGGCAGAAGCTGCAGGTGGAAGAGAGGACAGTAAGAGGATGTGTGCAACACAGGGTGAGCAGGGCAGAGGCCTCCGTATATTTGGGGTCCAAAGGGGGATGACCTTTTGGCTTGACCTTCAGGGACAGCCCACAATAGCCTTGGCACTTCCTGTACTTTCCCATCATAATATTTATCATACATTATTGTGGGTGCAGAAAGCTCCTTGAAGAAGGACAGTGATGGCCATCGTCTGTTCCTCCTCTAAGTTGTCAGTGCAGCCCTTAAAGAAGTGAGTAAACTATGTTCCTCCAGAAGTGGTAAGTGGCTGAGTGTCCCAGAGGCAGTTCCTTGCTAGATCTACCATAAAAGGTGTCATAAGCACTGAATTCCCTCAGGAACAGAGACACAGTCACTAGGACTTAAGCAGATAGATTTTTCCCTGAATGAAATATGACTTTAATTTGCACAATATGCTCATTTATATTAATAATATCTGGATGAGAAGTGCAATAATAAGTCCCTAATGCTAACCTGGGGCAAAAATCTAATACAAATTAAATTGGCTCTGTTCCTAGGAATTTTAGTATATTGCATGGTGATTTTTTAGCCAAAATTGTGCAGAGCATAGCTGATAAATATTTTAATTAAGATCAGAATGGGACAATAGAAAATTGTTGGTTTTCTCCAGTAATGAACAAACAAATGCCTTCCCAATAAAAGTAGGTTTCCAACAGACATCTGAATGAACAAGGCTCTATCTTCTGTGGAACAAGACAGCAGGCCTACCTAGAAGGTTGTGAGGCCTTGAAATGCTGATGTCTCCAAAATCTACCCCATGAATGTCCTTTTGACTGCAGAGGCATTTTTGGCCTTTGGAGGAAACCTAGATATGGGCAATCAATCATTTTCTTCTCTATTATACCCCAACATGGAGAAACTCTCCCACTCACAATCTTGAACAGGCAGCCAACTATATGATTGTGCCTTTGCTCACAGATGGTTGAAACAAATGTAGGTACTTGTACCAAACTGGGTCAGTCCCAAGGGTACGTGAACATAGGGAGCTGAGATAGAAGGACAAGTGGTCTTGGGGTCTGAGGGAACCCCCTGAGGGCTGCCATGATGCTCACTGTGAACCTCAGTGAATGGGAAGAACTCCAAGTCTGCAGGGCTGGCAACTGTAGCAGTCAACACAGCAGAGTGGAAACCATGAGGATCCAAACGGCAGAGAGAAATGAGAGTGCATAAAATCTCCCAGAGTGCTTAAAATAAACCCTCCTTTTCATAATCTAGTTTGAGCAGTTTTCTATTCCTTGCTAACCAACAACTCCAAGATGGGGCGGACTAGGAAGATGTGGAGTTTGCATCTCCTCACAACTAGGGCACCTACCAGGCACTGGTGGGGGAACCACAGACACCTAAGGAAGTACTCCTGAGTGACGAGGTAGGACGTTTGCATGGGGGGAGGGGGGAAGGAGAAGTGGAGGCAGGACAGGACTGGTGACCCTGAGGGGTGGCTGGGGGAGGGGAGGAGTTTCCACACCCAGAGGGGCCAACCCATGGTGAGGGAATTTAACAGGGATGGGGAGAGACCCTCGGGAGATTGGAGAAAAGGAAGGGAATGGCTCTAGCATTTGCCCTGCCCACTTGGGCCCCGGGGAACTTCCTGAGGTCCTGGGCCTAATCCTCCGCCCTCTGAGGATCCCTTCAGCCGAGCTGTGCCTAAGCCCCACCCCCACACCCCCATCCAGAGCCTTAACTCCGAACTCCGAACTCCACACTTCAAGGCCCCCTCAGGCCATGCTGCCTTTTCCAGCCGCAGGGGTCCTGAGTCTAGGCCCTGCCCCCACCCTAAACCCCGCCCCCACCTAAGCCCCACCCCTGCCTAAGCTCCATCCCCAACAGGTAAGGCCTTTTCCAGCCCCCACCTCTTTTTTAAGGTTGTGTTTCTGTTTTACCTTGTTGTTTCATTTACATTTCTTTTTTTTTTTTTTGCAGTACACGGGCCTCCCGCTGCCGCGGCCTCCCCTGCAGCGGAGCACAGGCTCCGGAGGCGCAGGCCCAGCAGCCACGGCTCACGGGCCCAGCAGCTCCGTGGCACGCAGGATTCTCCGGGACCGGGGCACAAACCCATGTCCCCTGCATCGGCAGGCGGACCCCCAACCACTGCACCACCAGGAAAGCCCTCAGTTAGATTTTTATTTTTCTAATAAATTTTTTATTTTTCTAACATTATTTTACTCTTTAGTTTTCTAATATTATTTTACTCTTTATTATTATTCTGCCCCTTTTGGCTTGTTCCTCCCAACTTTTTTTTTTCTGTTGTGATTCTGTTTTACCTTGTTGTTGTTGTTTCACTTATATATTTTTTTCTAATAATTTTTTTATTTTTCTAATTTTATTTTTTATTCACGTTATTGTACTGCTCCTTTTTTTTCCTCTTTTGCCATACCGTGAGGCTTGCGGATTCTTGGTTCCCAGGCCAGGGGTCAGGCCTGAGCTCCTGTTGGGGGAGCGTTGAGTCCAAACCACTGGACTAACAGACAACCTCAGACCCCAGGGAATATTAACAGGACTTAGGTCTCCCGGAGGTACTCATCTCAGCACCAAGACCCAGCTCTACCCAACTGCCTGCAAACTCCAGTGCTGGATGCCTCAGGCCAAACAATCCATAAGACAGGAACACAGCCCCGCCCATCAAAAAAATATATTACGGATGAAGGAGCAAGGTAAAAACCTACAAGACCAAATAAATGAAGAGAAAACAGGCAACCTACCTGAAAAATTATTCAGAGTAATGACAGTAAAGATGATCCAAAATCTTGGAAACATAATGGAGGCACAGATCAAGAAAATATAAGAAATGTTTAACAAAGACCTAGAAGAACTAAAGAACAAACAAACAGTAATGAACAACACAATAAGTGAAATGAAAAATACACTAGGAGGAAACAACACCAGAATAACTGAGGCAGAGGAGTGAATAAATGAGCTGGAAGATAGAATGGCGGAAATAACTGCTGAGGAGCAGAATAAAGAAAAAAGAATGAAAATAATTGAGGACACTCTCAGAGACCTCTGGGACAACATTAAACGCACCAACATTCGAATTATAGGGCTCCCAGAAGAAGAAGAGAAAAAAAAAGGGTCTGAGAAAATATGTGAAGAGATTTATAGTTGAAAACTTCCCTAATATGGAAAAGGAAATAGTTTATCAAGTCCAGGAAGCACAGAGAGTCCCATATAACATAAATTGAAGGAGAAACACGCCAAGACATATATTAATCAAACTATCAAACATTAAATACAAAGAAAAAAATATTAAAAGCAGCAAGGGAAAAACAACAAATTATATATAAGGGAATCCCCATAAGGTTAACAGCTGATCTTTCAGCAGAACCTCTGCAAGCCAGAAGGGAGTGGCAAAACATACTTAAAGTGATGAAGAAGAAAAACCTACAACCAAGATTACTCTACCCAGCAAGGATCTCACTCAGATTTGATGGAGAAATTAAAAACCTTTACAGACAGGCAAAAGCTATGAGAATTCAGCACCACCAAACCAGCTTTACAACGAATGCTAAAGGAACTTCTCCAGGCAGGAAACACAAGAGAAGAAAAAGACCCACAGAAACAAACCCAAAACAATTAAGAAAATGGTAAGAGGAGCACACATATCAGTAATTACCTTAAGTGTGAATGGATTAAAGGCTCCAACCAAAAGACACAGACTGGCTGAATGGATACAAAACCGAGACCAATATATATGCTGTCTACAAGAGACCCACTTCAGACCTAGGGACACATACAGTCTGAAAGTGAGGGGATGGAAAAAGATATTCCATGCAAATAGAAATCAAAAGAAAGCTGGAGTAGCAATTCTCATATCAGACAAAATAGACCTTAAAACAAAGACTATTACAGGAGACAAAGAAGGACACTACATAATGATCAAGGGATCAATCCAAGAAGATATAACAATTGTAATTATTTATGCACCCAACATAGGAGCACCTCAATATATAAGTCAAATACTAAGAGCCATAAATGGGGAAATTGACAGTAACACAGTCATAGTAGGGGATTTTAACACCCCACTTTCACCAATGGACAGATCATCCAAAATGAAAATAAATAAGGAAACACAAGCTTTAAATGATACATTAAACAAGAGGGACTTAATTGATATTTATAGGACATTCCATCCAAAAACAACAGAATACACATTCTTCTCAAGTGCTCATGGAACATTCTCCAGGATAGATCATATCTTGCGTCACAAATCAAGCCTTGGTAAATTAAAGAAAACTGAAATCGTATCAAGTATCTTTTCCTACCACAACGCTATGAGACTAGATATCATTAAAGGAAATAATCTGTAAAAAATAAAAACACATGGAGGCTAAACAATACACTACTTAATAACCAAGAGATCACTGAAGAAATCAAAGAGGAACTCAAAAAATACCTAGAGACAAATGAGAATGAAAACACGATGATCCAAAACCTATGGGATGCAGCAAAAGCAGTTCTAAGAGGGAAGTTTATAG